>NC_073391.1:44849692-45127192 GCF_028641065.1 Leucoraja erinaceus | reverse complement strand
TACCCAACAACAACCAACATGCAGGCAAAGGCGCTATTATTATTGATAGAGTAGACTTTTTAGAAGTACAGCACTATTTTCTGTCCTACTCTCCTTAGTCATTCAGATCGCGAAGTGACTCCAATAGTTGGTCTGCAATGTAATGGCGAATATTGTATTGTATTGTATATCTTTATTGTCATTTCCTGAGTATTCACATACCCAGAGGAAACAAAAAAACGTTGCTCAACCAGTGTCCATTCAGTGTGCATTAAAAATAAATAGAAATAAAAAAGACATGTATCATGAACAAATTTAACACTCTACTAAACATTCAACAGGCGTTCCGATCGGCAGCGGCACAACAGTGGCTCTGCTGCAGTGTGTCCAGGTTGGTGGTTGGTGCGCGATACTTGGCAGGGGGCAAAGTCCATTTAGCAGTCTTATAGCCTGTGGGAAGAAGCTGAGGAGCATCCTGCTGGTTTTGCAGCTAATGCTCCTGTACCTCTTCCCAGATGGCAGGATGGAGAAAATGTCATGCGATGGGTGGTAGGGGTCTTTGATGATGGAGATGGCTCTGCTGATACATCTCTTCCTGTATATGTTTTTGCAACAAGGATTTAATCCTTGGTCACTGATACTATTCGTTCAACGCACCACGCTGCTGACAGCACGTTGAAATTCAATTCTAAAATGCACTTTCATTGGGTTTTTCTGGGGAACAGGACCCCACAACAGATGTACCGATGTCCCGAGGAGAGGTCATCGAAGTGAGATGCTTATCTTGTTGCAGTTTCTGAAGATGATCAAAATCTGCAGTATTCTCTGCTAAACTACAGGTTTCCAGCAAGCGCCGAAAGTTGTTCGATGCTGTCCAGCGATACGTGCAATGCGTGAGACTGCAAGCAATGGAGTGTTGCTTTTCTTCTAATGACTCTCCCTGGCAGGTTTGGTTTAGTTTAGTTCAGAAATACAGCACAGAAATAGGCCCTTCGGCCCACCGAGCCCACGTCGACCAGCGATCCTCGCACATTAACACTATCCTGCACACACCAGGGACAATTTACATTTATTTCAAGCGAATGAACCTACAAACCTGTACGTCTTTGGAGTGTGGGAGGAAACCTAAAGTCTTGGGGAAAACCCACGCGGGAGAACGTAGAAACTCTGCACAGACAGCACCCGTAGTCGGGATCGAACCGGGGTATCTGGTGCTGCAAGCGCTGTAAGGTAGCACCTCTACCACTGCGCAACCGCAACGCCCGAAACGGTTGTGTCACCTGGTTGTGTAACAGTAATAACCTGCTTAATGGAGTAGATTCAGCATATGTCCTCTGATTGCAAAAACGGGCATGTCATGGGTATAGACAGAGGAAATGGAACCCAGCTCAAAGTCTGGTGTTGGTCGCAACATTTACACGGCAAGGGAATCATCTATCTATCTATCTATCTATCTATCTATCTATCTATCTATCTATCTATCTATCTATCTATCTATCTATCTATCTATCTATCTATCTATCTATCTATCTATCTATCTATCTATCTATCTATCTATCTATCTATCTATCTATCTATGTATCTATCTGATTTTCTCCCTCAGCGCTTTGGTCTATTTTAAATGGAGAGTCATTTTACGTAATTTGAAGTGGGTAGGAACTCTGGGGAAATCGGCAGTGCTATTTTGAAAATTCCCCCCGCGGGGAGCGTCCAGCAAATCGTTTTGACAGACACCTAAACGTCACAGAATGTTCATGAAAGTTAAACGACTCGCCAGTGCAATAAATCGAGAACACGTTTGATACAGTAAGAGGCGATTAATGTTTTATTAAAGATCGAATGAAGCACATTTCATTTGACAACGCTCAATACCAACTCCACAATTAGAGTTATGGAAAAAGGCAGAAAAACTGCGATAGGCCCGGAGCTTAATGTCCCGTGAAGCGTTCACTCATTGCAATGAAAGCCAAACTCTTGCAAAACATGACGGATAAGGAGAGCAAGGTAGTGGTCAGCCAACAGCAAAGTTTTGGAAGAACTCAGCGGGCCCGGCAATAGAACATTATGATGCTTCGGATCGGAACCATTCTTCAGACGGGTTGTCGTGGGTGTTGTGGGGGAGGGGAGCTGGTGAGGTGGAGAGCAAGGCTTTGATTGCCAGATGGGTGGAGTGAGTGACAAAGGCTCTTCCAAAGCAAATTGGAGCTAGATATGGAGGGCAGAGAAGAGAAATTTAAGACAGAGCAAGGGATATTGGTCTAAAGTGACAGGGAAAGCGACAGGGAAGGGAGGGGGGGGGGGGGGGGGGGGGACTGGGGAATGGGGTGATGGGTAGTGATATGATTGTGCACTGATCAACATCACCTCTCAGCGACTTAATAAATTTAGACAACTAATTCAGAAAATGTCCTGCCTATTCATTTGAAGGAGGCCAGCCTGAAATTGAATTAGGGGTCGGATTGTTTGTTTAAACGGTTCATTTGACGAAAGTGAAGTCATTGCCTAACGTTATTGTAACGTCACCGTGTCCACGCAGTACATAGGTTTGCTGCAAGAAGAAATGCTCAACGATTGATTCTTTCACTTCGACCAGCAAAGATAAAGCATGGAACTGTACAGCGCAGGAACAGACGCTTCAGCTCACAATGTATGCGTGGAAATACATATATCCTAATGAGATATAATCTGCAGGACAAGCAAAGAGAATGAAATGTTTCAGGTCGAAACATTGTCTGAATTTATCCCTGTTAAGCCATCTACCGAGGTGACCATAAATGAGACAAATAATAGTATAATCTATAGTAATATTATACTGGGAGGTAATTGTGATAATCACTTACTGCCTTTTGCTCTTCTGACACAAAAGCAATCGATCGTTCTGCAGCCATGACACATTTTCTCTGCACAAAATGGGGACAAGACCACAAAACATGGAAGAACTAGTCACCCTCACGAAACCTGTTTCAACTGAATCTCTGAGGAATATGCAACTTTCTAGTAAAATAAAACAAAATGTGTTCTGGGATAAGGCGACGGGGCGGGGATATTGACACCATACCTTTGAAATCACTGCGCTGTTCCTGGACTTACAGATGGTGAAATGCTTATAGATGCTACAAAACGTGGAAGTATTCCCATCCCGCAAAAATAATCACAGTTTATAAAGTGAATTTCTAGTTCTGTGACTATTTAATTGAAGGCCACAATCATTATTTCCTGATTATTTCAATTTATTTTTGCAGGATACAATTTGGCGAGCGTACTAAATGGACATTGAACCATATTCTTTAACTCGTCTCTGAATTTCCTCTGAGTCGCAGCATAAATAAACGTGTTGGTGCAAGAACTCAGAAGTTGAAGCATGTTTCCGGCTTCCTGGAGAATAAACCTGGGGTCACTGTAGCTTTGGAAGTTGTAGTCGTTCGTGATGCGGACGTAGAGGAACTGTACAACATACGTCATCCACAAGAGGATGAAACTTCCGGAGATGGTGAAGAGCAAAACGATGGATTTCCTTCGACTTTCCATCTCTGGGTCGCTCTGAGTCTGTCCATTGCTCTGGGCCCAGAGCCTCCTGCGGGCTCTGCTGGCCGCCAGGATGTGTCTGACCGTCAGCGCGTTCAGCAGCAAAATGAGGACGAACGGGAGACACGGGGTTGCAATTCTGTCAAACCAGTCCAGTGCTGTCCACACTGGCGAAGTGTAACGGATTTCCTTCAGTTTACAAAACCACGGAACGTTGTCGATTATATACATTGGTTCCAGTACAAAATACCACGGGATATTTATCACACACCCCAACACACACACCGTTCCTATGACGGCAGCTGCCGTTTTCTCAGTGCAATACGCAGCTTTCAGTTTCTGGCAGGAAATAGCTACAAACCGGTCAAAGGTGAAAGTTACAGTTAACCAGACGGAACTGACCCTGGCCGCATATGTCAATGTGAGGCTGAGACTACAGATTGGGGTTATGGACAGGAAACTGCCCGGAAAATAAATCCCACCCATCCTGTTGATTATCACAGCGGTGATAATGACCAGTAGATCCGTCGCTGACATGGCCAGCAGGTAGTGAGTGATGCACTTGGAGAGACCGCATTTGCCTCGATGCAGGATCACGATCGCCACCAAATTCGCTGCAGACAACAACACGCGCACACACACACACACGCGCACACACACACAAACACACGCACACGCACACACACACACGCACACACACGCACACACACACACACACACACGCACACGCACACACACACACACACACACACACACACACACACACACACACACACACACACACGCGCACACACGCACACACATACACATACACACACATACAGACACACACACACACATGAACACAGGACACATACAGATACGAACACAAAAACTCACACACAGCACACACACGGACACACGTGAACACATCGCACACATATATACAGGTGCACATGCGCACACACACGAACACATGCACAAAGGCACAAGCACGAGCATACACACACACAAACACACACACACATACACACACACACACACACACACACACGCACACACACACACATGCACACACGCACACACGCACACAGAGACACACGCACACACAAACACACACACACACGCACACACACACACACACACACACACATGCACACACGCACACAATTAGACACAGAAGGAGAGAGAGAGTTACAGAATGCAGTTTCAGGAGAACATTGCAACCAAACAAAACATAAAGCATTAATACTTTAAGGGATAGGAACTTACATACGCACCGTCCTTGGAGTTGAGATCGGTGACTAAACCCGACTAACTGAATCATATTTAAAACCAATGATCATTTAAACCATTCAAAATGTAAGTATTTGTTACATCAGTTCAGAAAGATGTGTTTATTCTACTAAGAAGTACTTTAATTGTGGAATGGATGTTCTTGCTTTCTGATAACTTAACGGGTCCCGTTGGATAATACATTATATATTTGAAATGGGATAGTTACTGACTAGGTCTATTGGACGTTTTGTTGTTTTGCATACCAGAAATATTATTAGTTTGATTTAGTTTAGAGATACAGCGCAGAAACAGGTCCTTTCACACATCCAGTCCACGCCGACCAGCGATCCCCGTAGTACTATCCTATACACTATGGACAATTTATAATTTGACAAACCCAATTAACGCTTGAAATGGGGGACTATGTATAAACACAGCTGTAATTTCTACATGGTGAAACAAAAATGTATAAATATGTCCATTAACAAAATCTGACAATGTCCACTTTGACCACATGTGATTTTTTTTCTATTACAAATCTCAAATTGTGGAGTACAGAGGCAAATAACTAAATGATGGGTCTTTGTCCCAAATATTATGGAGGGCACTGTAGAGATGTAGGGAATGGAAAATATGTGGATCATGTGCAGGAAGAGAGGATTAACTTGGCATCGTGTATGGCTGGCCATTGTGGGGCGATGCTCCAGGTCTTGGACTATTTTGCTCTATGTTCTATTATTTAGCTTAAGTTTATCAGTCGGGTACTGACAATTTTAGTATTTCGTTTTTGTTTTAGGGGTACAGCGTAAAAGCAGGTCCTTCGGCCTACTGAGCCCGCGCCGATCAACGATCACCCGTTCACACCAGTTCTATGGTATCCCAATTTAGCATCGCGCACAGTAGGGACAATTTACAGAATCCCCCAATTAATCCATAGACCTGCGCGTCTTTGGAATGAGGGAGGTAACCGGAGCACCCTGAGGAAACCCACTCAGTCACAGGGAGAACGTACAAATTCCACACAGAGCGCACACGGGGCTTGATGGAACCCGGATCTCTGGTGCTGCAAGGCAGCAACTCTACCGCTGTGCCGCACCAAAGTTCAATTGTTCCAGCGTCTTTGCGTTCAGGTGGAGGGGGTTCCCGACTCTACGACTTTTTACATGCACAGCTCATTAGGAATCTTATAGAAACTTACAGAATTCTTAAGGGGTTGGACAGGCTAGAAGCAGGAAGATTGTTCCCAATGTTGGGGAATTCCAGGACCAGGGGTCACAGCTTAACGATAAGGGGGAAATCCTTTAAAACCGAGATGAGAAGAACTTTTTTCACACAGAGAGTGTTGAATCTCTGGAATTCTCTGCCACAGAAGGTAGTTGAGGCCTGTTTATTGGCTATATTTAAGAGGGAGTTGGATGTGGCCCTTGTGGGTAAAGGGATCAGGGGGTATGGAGAAAAGGCAGGTACAGGATACTGAGTTGGATTATCAGCCATGATCATATTTAATGGCGGTGCAGGCTCGAAGGGCCGAATGGCCTACTCCTGCACATATTTTCTATGTTTCTACGAAAGATGGCAATTCGTTCTCCCATACTTTGGTTAGCTGCATGCTATTTATTCAGCGGAAAGACTATGGCCCGCGTTACAGATATTGTAATGAGTGATTGCAAAATGTGTCCTCAGCACTTGAACCTCAGTAACGCGCCGCTGAGCTGGCACTTGAGGCCGTTCAAATCCACTGTAGATTTCCCAAGGTGTGGTGTCCAAAACCGCATGCATTACACGTGGGATGAGTTCTGGCCAACGGTGTATACAATTGTACGTTCTCCGGTCCCTCTACATTCCCGCGCGTCGGCGATAGAGTTTAATTTAAAAAAGGAATCGCTTCCTATGATAGTTTACCTGGCACAGCGATAACTGCAAGCGACGTGTAGTAAATGGAATAGGCCAATCCGGTGGGCGGGGCGTGCATGTTATTGGAGTAGGAGCAATGCCTCTTCCATATGTGCTCGTCAATTTCCAAAAGACCCCTTATTATACACACCGGCGTCCCACTGGAAGCAATTAGGTCACATTGCGGTTAACTGTACTTACAGTCATCGAACGAACCCGTCGGGTTACATCACCGCTAATGGCATTATATTACCCAACAACAAACAACTTAAGCAATTCAGGCAAAGGCGCTATTATTAGAAATATAGAAACATAGAAACATAGATGCATGGGTGTAGGAGGAGGTCATTCGGCCCTACCAGCCAGCACCGCCATTCATTGTGATCATGGCTGATCATCCCCTATCAATAACCCGTGCCTGCCTTCTCTCCATATCCCTTGACTCCACTAGAGCTCTATCCAACTCTCTCTTAAATCCATCCAGTGACTTGGCCTCCTACCTGCCTATTCGTTTGAAGGAGGCCAGCGTGAGTTTCAATTAGGGGTCGGATTGTTTGTTCAAACGGTTCATTCTGCAAAGGGGGCACAAGAAAGGCATGCGATATTCCAAATATTGTAACTAGTAGCGTGGATAGGGGAGAACCAGTGGATGTGGTATATCTGGACTTCCAGAAGGCTTTCGACAAGGTCCCACATAAGAGATTAGTATACAAACTTAAACACACGGCATTGGGGGTTCAGTATTGATGTGGATAGAGAACTGACTGGCAAACAGGAAGCAAAGAGTGGGAGTAAACGGGTCCTTTTCACAATGCCAGGCAGTGACTAGTGGGGTACCGCAAGGCTCAGTGCTGGGACACCAGCTATTTACAATATATATTAATGATCTGGATGAGGGAATTGAAGGCTATATCTCCAAGTTTGCGGATGACACTAAGCTGGGGGGCAGTGTTAGCTGTGAGGAGGATGCTAGGAGACTGCAAGGTGACTTGGATAGGCTGGGTAAGTGGGCAGATGTTTGGCAAATGCAGTATAATGTGGATAAATGTGAGGTTATCCATTTTGGTGCCAAAAGCGGGAAAACAGACTATTATTTAAATGGTGGCCGATTGGGAAAGGGGGAGATGCAGCGAGACCTGGGTGTCATGGTACACCAGTCATTTAAGGTAGGCATGCAGGTGCAGCAGGCAGTAAAGAAAGCGAATGGTATGTTGGCTTTCATAGCAAAAGGATTTGAGTATAGAAGCAGGGAGGTTCTACTGCAGTTGTACAGGGTCTTGGTGAGACCACACCTGGAGTATTGCGTACAGTTTTGGTCTCCAAATCTGAGGAAGGACATTATTGCCATCGAGGGAGTGCAGAGACGGTTCACCAGACTTGTTCCTGGGATGTCAGGACTGTCTTATGAAGAAAGACTGGATAGACTTGGTTTATACTCTCTAGAATTTAGGAGATTGAGAGGGAATCTTATAGAAACTTACAAAATTCTTAAGGGGTTGGACAGGCTAGATGCAAGAAGATTGTTCCCGATGTTGGGGAAGTCCAGGACAAGGGGTCACAGCTTAAGAATAAGGGGGAAATCCTTTAAAACCGAGATGAGGAGAACGTTTTTCACACAGAGAGTGGTGAATCTCTGGAACTCTCTGCCACAGAGGGTAGTTGAGGCCAGTTCATTGGCTATATTTAAGAGGGAGTTAGATGTGGCCCTTGTGGCTAAAGGGATCAGAGGGTATGGAGAGAAGGCAGGTACAGGATACTGAGAAGGGCCGAATGGCCTACTCCTGCACCTAATTTCTATGTTTCTATGTTTCTAAATGCGGCTTCACCAAAATCCTATAAAACAGTAACTTGACTTCATTACTCTCCGACAAGGTGACCCGAGCGATGAAGGCAAGCATTCCAAGCACCTTCCTTTCCTCGCTGTTGAATTCTCTGCCACAGAAGGCAGTGGGGGCAAATTCACTGGATGTTTTCAAGTGTGAGTTGGATATAGCTCTTAGGGCTAACGGAATCAAGGGATATCGGGAGAAAGTATGAAAGGGATACTGATTTTGGATAGTCAGCCATGATCGTACTGAATGGCGGTGCTGGTTCGAATGGCCGAATGGCACACCCCTGCACATCTATATTACTAAAAGTCTGTTCTTGACCGGTTTTGCCTTTCTGTGCTGCGATTTCCGAGAGTACGCCGCCACCTACGGCCGTCATTTTTGGCCGCCTCGCTCAGAGTCCCCCTCCGCCGCATGTGTGCCGAGGATTTTTCCCGTCGATGACAATTGACAGAGATATTAATGTTTTTACTAAATTCCCCATTCTCTCTGCTGCCCCTGCTGGAGAGAGGTGGAGGGACTATAAAACCAGGAAGTGGTGTGCCTCAAACAGTCTCTGCAAGTGGTGTGCCTCAATCAGAACTCTGCAAGTGGAGTGCCTCAATCAGAGATCTGGATTACACTGACAAATGTATACAGCACTGTGAGTACCCTTAATTTGGTTTGAAAATGAAGATATGGTTAGAGGTAAAAAAGCAATGCCTGCAAATGGTTGTTTGGGGGTTTGGGTTGAAGTAAAAAGGCACTCTCTCTCTCCCCCCCCCTCCCTCTCCTCTCCCCTCGCCCCCTCTGCTCCTCTCCTCCCACCTCTCCTCTCTCCCCCCTCTCCCTCCTCTCCCCCCTCCTCCTCCTCTCCCCCCTCCCCCTCCTTCCCCTCTCATCCCTCCTCCCCTCCTCCCCCTTCCCCCTCTCCTCCTCCCAACCCTCTCCCCTCCTCCCCCCCCTCCTCTCCCCCCCCACATCCCCCCCCCCCTCCTCCCCCCCCATCTCCTTTCCCTCCCCTCCTCCCATCCCCCCCTCCCTCCCCCCCCCCCTCTCCTCCTCCCCCCCCACCCCTCCCCCCTCTCTCTCTCTCCCCTCTTTTTCTCGCCCTCCTCCCCACCATCCCCTCCCCCATCGTCCCTCCCCTAAACCCTCCTCCCCTCCACACCCCTACCCCCTTCCCTCCACCCTCCCTCCCCCTCCCTGCTCCCCACCTCACCCTCTCCCCGCCCCTCATCTCACCCCCCTCTCAGCACCCCCCTCTCCTCCCCCTCTCTCCTCCCCCTCTCTCTCTCTCTCTCTCTCTCTCTCTCTCTCTCACCTCCTCCCCTCCATTAGCGTGAGTGCGGGGGGGGCAGTTAGTGTGTGACGCTGCATGCCATCCCCCCCCCCCCCCCACAACCCCACGTTGGGGGAACAAACCCAACGGGTCTGCCTTTGGGCTAGCATCTTCTGTGTTTCTACAGTACCCTACCATAATGGTTGGGACAAAGATCCATCATTTATGTATTTGCCTCTGTACTCCACAATTTGAGATTTGTAATAGAAAAATAAATCGCATGTATTTAAAGTACACATTGGCAGATTTTATTAAAGGCCATTTTTATACATTTTGGTTTTACCATGTACAAATTACAGCTGTGTTTATACATAATCCCCCCATTTCAGGGCACCATAATGTTTGGGACAAATGGCTTCACGGGCGTTTGTAATTGCTCAGGCGTGTTTAATTGCCTCCCCCATGCAGGTATAAGAGAGCTCTCAGCACCTCGTGTTTCCTCCGGTCTTTCCATCGCCTTTGGAAACTTTTATTGCTGTTTATCAACATGAGGATCAAACATGTTGGCGCTTGAAAGTCATTAAGCCATTATGAGACTGAGAATCAAGAATAAAACTGTTAGGGACATCAGCCAAACCTTAGGCTCATCAAAATCAACTGTTTCGAACATCATTAAGAAGAAATATAGCACTGGTGAGCTTACTAATCGTAAAGGGACTGGCAGGCCAAGGAAGACCTCCACTGCTGATGACAGAAGAATTCTCTCTATAATAAAGAAAAATCCACAAACACCTGTCCGACAGATCAGAAACACTCTTCAGTAGTCAGGTGTCGATTTATCAATGACCGCTGCCCGCTAAAGACTTCCATGAACATAAATACAGAGGTTACACTGCAAGATGCAAACCACTGGTTAGCGACAACAATAGGATGGCCAGGTTACAGTTTGCCAAGAAGTACTTAAAAGAGCAACCACAGTTCTGGAAAAAGGTCTTGTGGACAGGTGAGACGAAAATTTACTTAGATCAGAGTGATGGCAAGGGAAAAGTATGGAAGGGAGAAGGAACTGCCCAAGATCCAAAACATACCACCTCCTCTGTGAAACACGGTGGTGGGGGTGTGATGGCCTGGGCATGTATGGCTGCTGAAGGTACTGGCTTACGTATATTCATTGATGATACAACTGCTGATGGTATTCTGAAGTGAATAGACACATCCTATCTGCTCAAGTTCAAAGAAATGCCTCAAAGTGGCGGTCTATTCTACAGCAAGACAATGATCCCTAACATACTGCCAAAAGCAACTAAGGCGTTTTTCAAAGCTACAGTCAAAGGATCTTCAATTGAGCTTGCCTTTTATATGCTGAAGATAAAACGGAAGGGGACTAGCTCCCAAAACAAGCATCAGCTAAAGATGGCTATAATACGGGCCTGGCAGGGCATCATCAGAGAAGACACCCAGCAACTGGTGATGTCCATGAATCACAGACTTCAAGCAGTCATTGCATGCAAAGGATATGCAACAAAATACTAAACATGACTACTTTGATTTACATCTCAAACATTATGGTGCCCTGAAATGGGGGGACTATGTATAAACCGCTGTAATTTCTACATGGTGAAACTAAAATGTATAAAAATCGCCTTTATTAAAATCTGACATTATGCACTTTGACCACATGTGATTTTTTTTCTATTACAAATCTCAAATTGCGGAGAACAGATGAAAATAAATAAACAATGGGTCTTTGTCCCAAACATTATGGAGGACACTGTATGTTTCTCTATTTTTATCTACGTTACTTGCATGAAATTGAAAGTGGGACGTGTTTGTCATTATAATTCATCACACTAGAGAACCGCGTGACATGCTATCCTAACAATAAAGCAATGAAGATGTGGTTAGTTCACTGCAGGATTGACAATGGGAGTTAATCGCATCTCCTCTAGATTATTTTAGCAATTAGAGTGAATGGATATTTGGCTGCTTTCTTCAGCTCATCTCTAAATTTGCTCTGAACCGCGGCATAAATGAACGTGTTGGTGCAGGAACTCAGAAGCTGGAGCATGTTGGCGGCCTCTTGGAGAAGGAACTTGGGGTCGGTGAAACTTTTGAAGCTGGCGTCATTGGTGATGCGGACGTACAAGAAGCGAACGACGTACGTCATCCACAGGAGGATGAAGGTCCCGGAAATGCTGAAGAGCAAAACGATGGACTTCCTCCGGCTCTCCATCTCCGGGTCGCTCTGGGTCTCCGCCTTGCTGACGGCGCGGAGCCTCTCGCGGGCTCTGCTCGCCGCCAGGATGTGTCTGACCGTGAGCGCGTTGAGCAGCAAGATCAGGAGGAACGGGAGGCACGGGGTCAAAATGCGATCGAGTGCGTCGAACGCTCTCCAGATGGGCGAAGTGTAAAGGATTTTCTTCAATCTGCAATATCACGAGACATCGCCAGATATGTAGAGCGGTCCATGTATGAAGTACCAAGGGATGTTGGTCAAACAACTTAACAGACAAACCGTTATTATAACCACGGTCGCCGTTCGCTCGGTGCAATATTTAGTCTTCAGTTTCTGGCAGCAAATGGCTACAAATCGATCAAAGGTGAACGAGACGGTTAACCAAACCGAGCAAACTCGAGCTGCGAAAGTTACAGCGGCGCTGAGACTACACACAGGGGTGATGTTTAGTAAACTGCCCGGGAAATAAATGCCGCTGAGCCGGTTTAATATCACGGCCGTGATAATGACCAGGAGATCCGTCACAGCCATGGAGACCAGGTACCGAGTGATACATCTGGAGAGTCCGCACTCTCCCCGAGCCAGAATCACAATCGCCACCAGATTCACTGCAGGGGGAGAAGAGAAAGACGATAGGTTACGGGTTGCACAGATGTGGTCGACACTAAATGTTGGAGCGGGACAGGCAGCATCTCTCGAGACAAAATAATGGATGACGACTCGGGCCGAGACCCTTCCATTGGAAAAAAAAGAACACAGTATCTCGACAATCTAGTGTACTATACGATCGAACTTTATCCCAGGAGGGAAATTGATCTGCCAACAGTCATAACACACAAGATATAAGAAACATGAAATTAAAGTTACCAGTGGAAAGTCCAGGGTTGGTACTTGTACTCCTTGGTAAGGTCGGCCTGGGCAAATTGTACCGGGGGCCTGTTTCCACGATGTTTGTCTCTTTGACTCTATGACATGCAGGAATCTTGGGCAAAACATAAAATGGTGGAGCAACTCAGCGGGCCAGGCAGCTCCTACGGAGGGAACGGACAGGCGAGGTTTCAGATCGGGACCCTTCGTTAGATTGCTTCAAGTAGGGGAGATGAGTAGAATACTGGAAAAAAAAATAGGTGGCAGCGGGGCAAAGCCTGGCAAATGATAGGTGGATATAGACGAGGGGTGTGTGAAAAATGCGAGAGATGGAAAGAGATTTGCGTTTCCTGGAGTTTATAGTTTCGATACATGGAAGGATGGGGAACGGGTAAATCGAGTGATTGACATCGGGTTAAAAAATCCCCAATTTATCGTAAATGGAAAAAATGCTTCAAACGTTTCCTTGTTTTGGTTGAATGTAGTAAATCGCTTCAATCTGAAGAAAAGTCCCGAACCGAAACGCCGCCCATCCTTTTTCTCCAGAGGTGCTGCATGACCTTCTGAGTTACTCCAGCTCCACTGTCTATCTTTGGTATAAACCATCATCTGTAGTTGTTTGTTTCTACATACACTCGGCTTATCTACTGTACCTACCCTCTATCGTCTATCTGGTATTCCCTCACCCTCCTACGCTCCAGAGAAAACAATTCAACTTAGTCCAAACTCACTTTGTAGCCAATGCCATCAAATCCGTGAACCTCTTTGCAACATCGTCGAAGCAATCACGCCCTTCGTTAGGATGTTGACCAGAGTTGCACACAATACCGACAACGGGCCCTAACAAATGATTTATTTATATCCTATGATCACAACAGCGTATGTGCCTAATCCCAATCAAATAGAAAAGATTCAAGCCGACAGTCCACCTACATCGGAACGTTTTTCGTGATGGCAACAACTGCTGGCATTTCGACCTTGATCCCGTAACTTAAAAAAAAACCCCGATATCAAGTCAAAAACTCGCCAAAATTAACAACACAGTAATTGTGAAATTGAAACTGCCCACGCGTTGATGATTTAAGCAAAACTGATGAGATATGGAGTCCATTAAATTCAACAGTAAAACGCGAGCTGGAATTTAAGATGTTCAATTTAAACTCAAAGATATATTGGAAACTTTACAAATTTCAATTTTATTTGAATGATTACAATTGTACCAATCAAATCCCATTTGTACTTTCTCACTTCCCGTGCTGAAAACCCACCAATCCCCATACGTATACCGATCTATTCACACCCAAGTCTTTAATATATTCACACGCGCCAATGACCCCAGGACAGAGCTCCGCGATAGACAATCAGAATCAGTGTGCCAATCAGAGGAAAATTCTCTTTCCACCACTACATTCTACCTGCTATCGGCTAATGTTAGAGCCAGTTATAGTCAACCTGCTTTGGATGCCGCACGCGTTGACCTTGTCGAACAACCCACCACGCGGTACGTTGTCAAAAGCATTACTAAACTTTAGACATGGCGATGTCCATCCAATCTCTGCACGTTACTGTAGAAACCTTGATTGTAATGCTGACGGGTTCCTAATATAAGATGTGACATTTCGAATGATGGTTATGGAGCGAGATGGGAAAACGTTGTTGAGTATTGATGGAGTATTGAAGTGGTAGAAGCGATGGTACGTATCGCCCGTATTCCAGCCTATTCAACTGCCCCATTTCTTGCTATATTTTCAAGTTAGAATCCACTGTTATAGACTAGCTACCTTTAGAAGTACCTTTTCCTTATTCGGGGCATCCAATTCTTTAATTCATTTAAGTGTGTTGAACGGCATATGACATAGAAACATAGAAACATAGAAACTAGGTGCAGGAGGAGGCCATTCGGCCCTTCGAGCCAGCACCGCCATTCATTGTGATCATGGATGATCGTCCCCTATCAATAACCCGTGCCTGCCTTCTCCCCATATCCCTTGACTCCACTAGCCCCTAGAGTTCTATCTAACACTCTCTTAAATCCATCCAGTGACTTGGCCTCCGCTGCCCTCTGTGGCAGGGAATTCCATAAATTCACAACTCTCTGGGTGGAAACGTTTTTTCTCACCTCAGTCTTAAATGACCTCCCCTTTATTCTAAGACTGTGGCCCCTGGTTCTGGACTCGCCCAATATTGGGAACATTTTTCCTGAATCTAGCTTGCCTAGTCCTTTTATAATGTTATATATTTCTATAAGATATATCCTCTCATCCTTCTAAACTTCGGTGAATACAAGCCTGGTCTTTTCAATCTTTCCTCATATGACAGTCCCGCCATCCCAGGGATCATAGAAACATAGAAACATAGAAATTAGGTGCAGGAGTAGGCCATTCGGCCCTTCGAGCCTGCACCGCCATTCAATATGATCATGGCTGATCATCCAACTCAGTATCCCGTACATGCCTTCTCTCCATTCCCCCTGATCCCCTTAGCCACAAGGGCTACATCTAACTCCCTCTTAAATATCGCCAATGAACTGGCCTCAACTGCCCATTGTGGCAGAGAGTTCCAGAGATTCACCACTCTCTGTGTGAAAAAAGTTCTTCTCATCTCGGTTTTAAAGGATTTCCCCCTTATCCTTAAGCTGTGACCCCATGTCCTGGACTTCCCCAACATCGGGAGCAATCTTCCTGCATCTAGCCTGTCCAACCCCTTAAGAATTTTGTAAGTTTCTATAAGATTCCCTCTCAATCTCCTAATTTCTAGAGAGTATAAACCAAGTCAATCCAGTCTTTCTTCATAAGACAGTCCTGACATCCCAGGAATCAGTCTGGTGAACCGTCTCTGCACTCCCTCTATGGCAATAATGTCCTTCCTCAGATTTGGAGACCAAAACTGTACGCAATATTCCAGGTGTGGTCTCACCAAGACCCTGTACAACTGCAGTAGAACCTCCCTGCTCCTATACTCAAATCCTTTTGCAATGAAAGCTAACATACCATTCGCTTTCTTTACTGCCTGCTGCACCTGCATGCCTACCTTCAATGACTGGTGTACCATGACACCCAGGTCTCGCTGCATCTCCCCCTTTCCCAATAGGCCACCATTTAGATAATGGTCTGCTTTCCCGTTTTTGCCACCAAAATGGATAACCTCACATTTATCCACATTATACTGCAATCCCGTGAACCTACGCTGCACTGCTTCATTCACGAGTTATACATCCTGTTTCCGGCATATGGCTGGTCCGAAGCACTTGCACTGCGCTGCTGTAAAACATCTTTGCTGGGCCGAGGCGCCTGAACTAATGCAGACGGTTCTGATTAAGATTTACGGGAGACAGACATCCAACTGTCGCCGCTTACAGCGACTCGCAAATGATGGATAACTCATTGTTTCCTGACCGTGTCCTGGCCTTATGTCTTTCAATGATCTACAACTTTAGGCTGTGCACGCCATACGCATGAAGAAGAAGAAGAAGAAGACTGATTGTTTTACCTGGAACGGCGATAGCTGCGAGGATTGTGTAGTAAATAGCGTAGGGCAACCCTGTCGGCGGGACATGCATTGTCGCCAATCAGTGATGAGTTTTTACCGTTTGACTTTAGACGAATGCTTTAATATACCTCGTGTTTGGGCCCGGGAGACAATGAGAGGGTGATGAAACCATTGTTAATTGCCATCACAACCCAATGCCTGAACTCAAAAAACAAACTCGATTGCATCATCATTCGTACACGTTATCTTAATTGGTCAAACAGATTGCAATTGCCGTTTGTTGGAGGCAGAAAAATGAATTATATTACATTTCCGCTTATGTTGTCAGTTGTACAGGGTCTTGCTGAGACCACAACTGGAGTATTGCGTACAGTTTTGGTCTCCTAATCCGAGGAAAGACATTCTTGCCATAGAGGCAGTACAGAAAAGGTTCACCAGACTGATTCCTGGGATGTCAGGAAGTTCATATGAAAAAACGACTGGATAGACTCGCCTTGTACTCGCTAGAATTTAGAAGATTGAGGGGGGAATCTTATAGAAACTTGAAACATTCTTAAGGGGATGGACAGGCTAGATGCAGGAAGATTGTTCCCGATGTTGGGGAAGTCCAGAACAAGGGGTCACATTTTAAGGATAAGGGGGAAATCTTTTAGGACCGAGATGAGAAAAACATTTTTCACACAGAGAGTGGTGAATCTCTGGAATTCTCTGCCACAGAATGTTATTGAGGCCAGTTCATAGGCTATATTTAAGAGGGAGTTAGATGTGGCCCTTGTGGCAGGTACAGGATACTGAGTTGAGTGATCAGCCATGATCATATTGAATGGCGTTGCAGGCTCGAAGGGCCGAATGGCCTACTTCTGCACCTATTTTCCATGTTTCTATGTTTCTATGTTAGCGACGGACCCTGAAGCATCACATTAACACATTGAATTACATTTACTGTCGTTGATGTTTGATAGACACAGCTTAATTTTTAATGTGATTATTACAGAAGTCTTGAGAGAGTGTTACTGGTTTCAAACTCGGCTTGGCTGATGTCCGACTGAATGGCTAGAAGCCAGCAAAAGAATGAACGGGGTAGATGATAGTAGAGTGTCTTGGACATTAATTGATAGCGCAAGCCAGTGGAATTGGTAGATAAATTAACCTTACTACCCATACTTTCCCATCCCCGTATTTCTAAGCAAGGTTGCTTCGTTGTGCAACAAGCGATTCAAATAGCACAGTGCCAAATTGTTAAGGTCGCGGGATTTGCTAACACTCGTGTCGTAGACGTTGAATGATATAAATTGGAGAAGGGGGATATTTCGGAACCCCTAACAGATAGATCCGGCGGAGAAAAATACTTTGAGACAAATGGATGATCTCCTTGGGTTTTACTATTAGAGTTACTCCACACAAACAGGCCTGCGCCCGACTCACCGACTGCACGCCGACCCGTTCATACCACTTCCATATTATTCCAATTTCGCATCCACTACCTACACACTAGGTGGAATATACAGAGGCCAAGTTACCTATAAAACTGCACGCCTTTGCGATGGGCGTGTGGAAACCCATGCGGTGTCAAGTAGAACGTGCAAACTCCACACCGAAAGCATCCGATGTCAGGATCGGACCCGGGTCTCGGGCGCTGTGAGGTAGCGGCTCTACTAGTCGCATCAGAGGGCCGGCCTTACAGTAGGAGGAGAGGGCTGAGATACAGCTGTGGGATCTTATGGGACTTGTGGCTAAAGGGATCAGGGGATATGGAGAAAAGGCAGGTACAGGATACTGAGTTGGATGATCAGCCATGATCATATTGAATGACGGTGCAGGCTCGAAGGGCCGAATGGCCTACTCCTGCACCTATTTTCTAATGTTTCTATGTTTCTATTTGCCGCAATTGTAATTTTTTTAACTATTCCATTGAGCGGATATGTGACTATTTTCTTTAATTCTTCTCTGAATTTTCGTTGAATTGCCGCATAAATAAAGGTATTCGTGCAAGAACTCAGAAGCTGAAGCATGTTTGCAACTTCCTGCAGTATGTACCTGGGGTCATTGGAGTTGGTGAAATTGGAATCGTTGGTGATATGCAAATACAGAAAGCGTGCGACATACGTCATCCACAACAGGATGAAGCTTCCCGAGATGGCAAAGAGTAAGACGATGGACTTTCTCCGATTCTCTATCTCTGGGTCGTTCTGAGTCGCTCCATTGCTCAGGGCCCTCAGTCTCCTGCGAGCTCTGCTGGCCGCTAGAATGTGCCGCATGGTGAGCACGTTAAACAGCAAAATCAGGAAGAAGGGGAGGCACGGTGTCAGAACGCGATCGAGCCAAATAATTGCAATCCACACCAGTGAGGTATTACGAATTGTTTTCAGTTTGCAAAACCACGGGATGTTGTCAGCCACATATAATGGCTCGTGTATAAAGTACCAATGGATATTGGTTACACAACTCAACACACAAATCGTTGTTATCACTACAGTCGCCGTTCGCTCAGTGCAATATTTTGCCTTCAGCTTCTGGCAGCAAATGGCTAAAAACCGATCAAAGGTAAACGAGACGGTTAACCAGACGGAGCAAACTCTGGCTGCGAAAGTGACCGCAGCGCTGAGACTACACACTGGGGTGATGTTCAGTAAACTGCCTGGGAAATAAATGCCACTGATCCGGTTTAATATCACTGCGGTGATAATGACAAGGAGATCGGTCGCCGCCATGGACACCAGGTACCGAGTGATGCATCTGGAGAGACCACACTTCCCTCGGGCCAGGATTACAATCGCCAGCAAATTAACTGAAAGAGAGAAAATGCGAAGTTTCAAAGAGAGGTCCAACAGAGGTGGTGCATTGGCCAATCCTATTATAACATTGTGAAGCCCTTCTGCTATATAATATTAATGTTGAATGTTATAAATTAATTGTTTAAAGTATGTTTAATCTGTCTATTTATCTATCTATCTATCTATCTATCTATCTATCTATCTATCTATCTGTCTATCTATCTATCTATCTATCTATCTATCTATCTATCTATCTATCTATCTATCTATCTATCTATCTATCTATCTATCTATCTATCTATCTATCTATCTATCTATCTATCTATCTGTCTGTCTGTCTGTCTGTCTGTCTGTCTGTCCATCTATCCATCTATCTATCCATCTATCTATCCACCCATCTATCTATCCATCTATCTATCTATCCATCCATCTATCTATCTATCCATCTATCTGTCTATCCATCTATCCATCCAACTATCCATCTATTTATTTATTTATCTATCTATCTATCTATCTATCTATCTATCTATCTATCTATCTATCTATCTATCTATCTATCTATCTATCTATCTATCTATCTATCTATCTATCTATCTATCTATCTATCTATCTATCTATCCCTATCTATCCCTATCCATCTATGCATCTATCCATCTATCCATCTATCCTTTCTGTCTTTCTTTCTTCCTTTCTTTTTTCCTTCCTTCCATTCTTAAAACTAATATACCGACCCAAGAATTGTGTGAGATTTCTGCGATGCAAAATCGACTACAGAATGTAACAGATTTGAAATCATAGAGACGGAGCATTCGGTAAAGCCACACAGTTGAAGTCCCCCACTCCTCGAATCGGTTCATCAATGTCGTATTTGTCTAACCGCGGACCTTCATATCTTTAATATTCGGCCACAATACTCAAGTGGCTGCGGAATGCGTAGTGATTTCCTTGTTCATGCCCGCCATTTCCTTATTCACCCTGTGTGCTTTACACAGTATGCTGTGTGCTTTACTACGGCTTTCTCGAAATACTCACTCTATCGCTTTGAAAGATACATGCCCATGCACCCACCCCGTAACCCTTAAAAATAGACTCTGAATTCCAACTGCCGTGTTATACACTTCTACAACGACCTCTTCGCTCGTTCATTCTGTGCATCGGTCATTAAAGGGAAATACCATCTTCTCTTTCTGAACGATACTGGTCTTGCAATAGTCGGGAATCTTCCGAATCTTCCGAACACACTGGAATTTAGAAGATGAGAGGGGGGGGGGGGGGGGGCGGGGGTCTTATAGAAACTCACAAAATTCTTAAGGGATTGGACAGGCTAGACGCAGAAAGATTATTCCCGGTGTCGGGGAAGTCCAGAACAAGGGGCCACAGTTTAAGGATAAGAGGGAAGTATTTTAGGACCGAGTTGAGAAAACATGTTTTACACAGAGAGTGGCGAATCTCTGGAATTCTCTGCCACATAAGGTAGTTGAGGCCAGTTCATTGGCTATATTTAAGAGAGAGTTAGATGTGGCCCTTGTGGCTAAAGGGATCAGGGGGTATGGAGAGAAGGCAGGTATGGGATATTGATTTGGATGAACAGCCATGATCATATTGAATGGCGGTGCAGGCTCGAAGGGCCGAATGGCCTACTCCTGTTCCTATTTTCTATGTTTCTATGTTTCTGTGAATTGAGTTTACCTCTTCCTGTACGTTTCTCCGCATTTTACATTCACGCATCCACACCTGTTTAGTCCTTTCCAGATGCATAACTTTAAATCTATCCGCGTGCATACTATTTGTCTCTTTGACATTGTTTTATGGATTCTACGTCTTGAAACTCTTTTCCGCACTTCAGAGAACATTGCCAATTGTAGTTTTAAATGTAACATTCCTAATAGATCTCTTGGCTGAAGGACAAGTAATTTGCTTTGAGGCCAACTCATTTGGTTTGAGGACAAATAGACAATAGACAATAGATAATATACAATAGGTGCAGGAGTAGGCCATTTGGCCCTTCGAGCCAGCACCGCCCTTCAATGTGATCATGGCTGATCAGTCCCAATCAGTACCCCGTTCCTGCCTTCTCCCCATTTCCCCTGATTCCGCTATTTTTAATGGCCCTATCTAGCTCTATCTTGAAAGCATCCAGCGAACCTGCCTCCTGAGGCAGAGCATTCCACAGACTCACCACTTTCTGTGAGAAAAAGTGTTTCCTCGTCTCCGTTCTAAATGGTTTACTCCTTATTCTTAAACTGTGGCCCCTGGTTCTGGACTCCCCCAACATCGAGAACATGTTTCCTGCCTCTTGCGTGTCCAAGCCCTTAACAATCTTTAATATATGCCACCAAAAGAGGGGACTGGCACGGAGCGCCGTAGATGTCACTGTAGCCATCATTCCAACGCTGCCTGTTTAACCTATATAAACGTACCAAATATTTTACTACTCGTGACCGTTTTCATGTTCTATGCATCTAGACCAACACATTTCCCTGAACACAAGAAGCGCCCTGACCCGAAACGTCGGCTATCCATGCGCCCCGGAGATGCTGTCTGATCCGCTCAGTTACTCCAGCACTCAGTATATTCTCCGAAGAAATGCATGCTTTGTTTACTGAAATACATACTTCAAGAACAGCGATGCTTGGAGCTGAACACATTATTCCCGATGTGATGCAGGCGAAGGTTTTCCCTATTGTAGCCTCACGTTCAGCTCACTGTAATACCGGACAGTAAAGATATTAGAAAATAAGTAGTGAGGTGTAGTAGATGGCGTATGCCAGACCTGTGGGAGGGACATGCATGCTTCAGAGACGTCGTGACTAGCATTCATTCCCGATGTTCTAATTGACTTTTATATGAATCCATGTTATATTTGATATTAACCCTAGAGAGAAAATGAGATAACGTCACAATTAAGATCAGTTCCACGCGTCAATATGCTAATTATTTTACGTCACCGTTAATTTGATCACATGGATTTATCATATTAGTTTCAGCAATGACGTTATTTCTCGCTCTGGTTCTTTAGAACGGGGGACACATTTGAGTAACACATCTTCAGATAAGGAGAATGTCCCTTAGTAGTAGACCCCTTCGGTCATGACTGACCATGGGCGATGCATCCTAGTTTGCAGGTGATGTGTGGTCGGATGCAAGGCTGGGCGATGTCATATGGAGGACAGGCTGTTGCCCATGTGGCACGTCCCCCCTCTCCACGTCGCAGATCGACCCAAAGGAACAGCAGGGCCGTTACAGTTTGGCACCAGCGCTGCAGCAGGAGCTGCCAGGGCGAGGTTGTAGACAACGACGAACTGCCTTGGGGGCTCCGACTCCGGATTTTCTTGAGGTTTACTCCAGGAGCCTTTTCCATGACTGGATATGGCCACGGCAGTGGAGGTTTTAAATCAGAGTTTTCCCTCTCCTAGATGGACTGCCTTCCCAGACTGACGAGCCCCATCTGCCCGAGACCTATGGGGGCTGGAGCGACTACCTTCCCGTGCAGGTCTATAGCACCTGCCCACTGCCCAAATTCTGTCCCTTGTCTATATGTATATCGTACATATAATATGGAACATAGAACATAGCACAGGAACAGTCCATTCGGCTCATAATATCCATGACGAACATGAAGCCACGCGGTCATGTGGACAGATCCACAGCAGACGCCATCTCCCTGACCCTAAGCTCAATTCTAGAACATCTAGACGACAAGGGCTCCGAGAGATGCCTATTTATCTCCATAGCTCCCCCTTCAACGTAATACTCCAATCCAAACTGATCTCCAATCACGTGGATCGAAGGTCAACAGTCCCACCTGCCATTGGATTTTCGATCTTCTGACTCACTGATCACATCAATGAGGGTAGATGTCAAATCTCCTCCACGCAGATGCCTCGCAGGGATTCATTCTCCGTCCCCTGTTACGCTCCCTATATACTCACTACTCTACGGTCAAATTCCCCTCTAGCTCCACGTATAAAATTGCAGACGACAACACTGTGTTGGGCCATATCACGAGAATGACAGGATGGTGTACAAGGAGAGTGAAAACTTAGTATCAGGACAATAATGCCCCTGTCCCACTTAGAAAACCCGAACAGAAACCTCTGGAGACTTTGCGCCCCATCCAAGGTTTCCGTGCGGTTCCCGGAGGTTGCAGGCGGTTCCCGGAGTTTGCAGGTAGTGGAAACAGGTAGGGAGACTGACAAAAACCTCCGGGAACCGCACGGAAACCTTGGGTGGGGCGCAAAGTCTCCAGAGGTTTCTGTTCGGGTTTTCTAAGTG
The DNA here is from genome assembly GCF_028641065.1 of Leucoraja erinaceus. Taxonomy (NCBI): domain Eukaryota; kingdom Metazoa; phylum Chordata; class Chondrichthyes; order Rajiformes; family Rajidae; genus Leucoraja; species Leucoraja erinaceus. The sequence continues at coordinate 45,103,807 of NC_073391.1, read as the reverse complement.
GGACAGGGGCATTATTGTCCTGATACTAAGTTTTCACTCTCCTTGTACACCGTCTCGTCATTCTCGTGATATGGCCCAACACAGTGTTGTCGTCTGCAATTTTATACGTGGAGCTGGAGGGGAATTTGACCGTAGAGTAGTGAGTATATAGGGAGCGTAACAGGGGACGGAGAACGCATCCCTGCGAGCCATCGGCGTGGAGGAGATTTGACATCTACCCTCACTGATGTGATCAGTGAGTCAGAAGATCGAAAATCCAATGGCAGGTGGGACTGTTGACCTTGGATCCACGTGATTGGAGATCAGTTTGGATTGGAGTATTATGTTGAAGGGGGAGCTATGGGTTTCCGTTCACGTTTCATACGTGGGACAGGGGCATTACCAATATCTCGACGTCAGCAAGACGAAGCAGTTAGTTACCCACATAAGGAGGCCTGGTGGAGCGTATGCCCCAATCAGCACCAATGGTGCCAAAGTGAGAGTTTCAAGTTCGGTTGTGTTAATTTTACCATCGACCAACCATATTGATGCAACAACCAAGAAGGCGCAGCTAACCTCGCTTCCCGAGGAGACTGGGGAAAGTCAGCATATCCACAACGACTCTTACACACGTTTACAGATGCACCATAGGAAGCATATTTGTCGGGCTGCGTTGCAGATTGGTTTGGGAAGAGCTCTGCCTACGACCTCAATGAATTATAGAGAACTGTAGATATAGCGCAGTCCATCACTGACCCAAATTCCCACCATTGACCCCATCTACACATCACGCTGCCTCAGAAAAGCAGCCAACACAATCAAAGAGTTGTCCCACTCCGATCATTATTTCATGTCCTTGCTCCAGACGTCACAGGAGCTCAAAAGCGCGCACCATCTCACTCGGGATCGGTTTCTCCTGAATGGTGCTTTCATAAGTAGGAGTTCTGTCAGATTCACCTCTACCCCTTTTGGATATTGGAATTTTGTCTATGAACCCGATGCGCTACAATGCTGATAAATATATTCTGCATTCTGTATCTTCCCCTTCGCTCTACCTAGTGACCTTGAGTTTGACTTTAGTATTATCTGATCTGATTGAAGATATACAAAAATAAAGCTTTTCACTCTACATGCGACAATAATAAGCCCCAAACCCGAAAGCTAACATTTTCTACCTGCACATATCCTTCCATTTCTTGAGCCTACCTAAAAGCCTCTTGCATGCCACGATTATACCAGCCTCCACCACCATTCCAGGCACCCAGCACTCGCTATGCGGGGCAATATTTTACCGTCGCCTATCCATTCTCTCCATAGGTGCGACCTGGCCGCTGAGTTTCTCCAGCACTTTGTGCTTAGATCAAGATCCCAGCATTTGCAGTTCCTCGTATCTCTGATATCAGGATTCGATTGGCCTACGGAATTCGCCTCCCAGGTACACGTGACAATAAACTAAACTAAACTAAACTAAACTAAACTAATGTCAACTAAACTAAACTAAACTAACCTAAAAACCTCAATCTCAGCGTCGTTTCCCACCAATATCTCCACTTTGGGCAATTTAATGCCACGAACACGCTTGATCGGTATTGAGTGAACGTCAGGGCTGGACTTCCACAGCGGCCTTGGGTAAAGAATTCCAAAGATTCAAAGTGCGTTTGCGATAGATTTAAAAAAAAATTAGAAGTAAGTACAATAATGTAGTACATAAGTACCTAATACATAATGAGATATTACAGTTCATGTACAACTTCTTGTTTCAAATTTAACAGAATAAATAGAACAGAAAATTAGACAAGCAAAGATAGAGAGGAAAAGAGTCTCATAATCAGTGATCAAGTAGGAACTGCAGATGCTGGAAGATCGAAGGTACACAAAAATGCTGGAGAAACTCAGCGGGCGCAGCAGCATCTATGGAGCGAAGGAAATAGGCGACGTTTCGGGCCGAAACCCTTCTTCAGACTGATAATCAGTGATGATAGTGTTAGTTCGTGAGATAGTAAAGAAAGCCCGGAGAAAAGGCAGAAAGAGATGGAAAGGAAAAAAGAGAAGGAAAAAAAAAAAGAAATAGAGAAAAAGAAAGGAAATAAAAAGAAAGATTGACAGAGATATACCTATTTAATATCCTTACCCACCCTTCACCCGGTTCTGACGCAGTCATCGTATCATTTGGAATGAATTCCAACTTTAACCACCAGGGGGAAGTGGCGAGGTGGATTACTGGGCCAGTGGCACTGATATACGGCGTCAGTGCGTGTTCATAGCATTCCATAATAATTAATTGAATTGTATTCTAATATTTGTTTCTTGGCTTAGTCTAGTTTATATGGAGATAGGGAAAATAAATTACAACCATTGGCGGACGGAGTGAATCCGTTTAGAAACATTCGATGTTCTGGCGTGAATCGGCAAATAAACAACATGTCGGATGCATGAACTTATTTGTTCAAGCAACGTAACTGCTATCGATGGTGATGCAACATAATTGGCTATTTTTGCTTTAGAGAACGAACGTTAATTATCATCTTTGAATCTATAACTAATATATAGGATTGGAAACATAGAAACATAGAAAATAGGTGCAAGAGTAGGCCATTCGGCCCTTCGAGCCTGCACCGCCATTCAATGTGATCATGGCTGATCATCCAACTCAGTATCCTGTACCTGCCTTCTCTCCATATCCCCTGATCCCTTTAGCCACAAGGGCCACATCTAACTCCCTCTTAAATATAGCCAATGAACTGGCTTCAACTACCTTCTGTGGCAGAGAATTCCACAGATTCACCACTCACTGTGTAAAAAATGATTTTCTCATCTCGGTCCTAAAATACTTCCCCCTTATCCTTAAACTGTGACCCCTTGTTCTGGACTTCCCCAACATCGGGAATAATCTTCCTGCATCTAGCTTGTCCAACCCCGAAGGGTTTCGGCCCGAAACGCTGCCTATTTCCTTCGCTCCATAGATGCTGCTGCACCCGCTGAGTTTCTCCAGCTTTTTTGTGTAACCTTCGATTCTCCAGCATCTGCAGTTCCTTCTTAAACCATCAATCATTTTGTAAGTTTCTATAAGATCCCCCCTCAATCTTCTAAATTCTAGCGAGTACAAGCCGAGTCTATCCGGGATTGGATGCGATTCTTGGTAAATTGGTGTCAGGTTCAGGTTTAAGTTTATTATTTTCACATGTGCAGAGGTGCCGTGAAAAGCTTTGTTTGGTATGATATCTAAACACATCAGATATACTATACATAAATACATTCAAGTCAAATTCAAGTAGAACAGATAGAGCAAAAGAGAGCAGAAAGTAGTCCTCAGCATTGTAGCGCATTAGTTCCGTACACAAATACTATGTATTTGTACACAAAGGATTTTTCTGGAGCCTGATAACAAACTGTTCCCGCGTCTAGTGGTGAGTACTTTTAAGTATTGGTACCGTTTGCTCGATGGCAGCAGTGAGAAGAGGGAATGACCGGGTTGGGACAAGTCTTTGTTTATGTTGGATGCTTTTCCAGGCCAGCGTGATGTGTTGATGGACTCAATCGTGGGACAACTGGTCTGTGTGATGGTTTAAGCAACGCTCTCCATGTTTTTACCGTCTCGGGCAGAGTTGTTCCCCAAATCAAACAGCGATGCAACGCGACAGCATGCTTTTTAATGTTCTTCTGTAAAGGTTTGAAAGAGTCATTGGAGATGTCATAGGAACAATGTTGTCAAGCTGGAAAGGGTACAGAGAAGATTTACGATGATGTTGCCAGGGCTAGAGGGTCTGAGTTATAGGGAGAGGTTGAGTCAGCTGGGACTCTATAGACAATAGACAGTAGATACAGGAGTAGGCCATTCGGCCCTTCGAGCCAGCACCGTAATTCAATGTGATCATGGCTCATCATCCACGACCAGTACCCAGTTCTTGCCTTCTCCCCACATCACCTGACCGCTATCTTTAAGGGCCTTATCAAGCTCTCTCTTAAAAGTATCCAGAGAACCGGCCTCCAACGCCGTCTGAGGCAGAGAATTCTACACTCACAAATCTCTGTGAAAAAGTGTTTCCACATCTCGGTTCTAAATGGTCTACCCCTTATACTTAATGGACTCCCCCCAACATCGGGAACATGTTTCCTGCCTCTAGCGTGTCCAAACATTTAATAAACTCTTTGCTCCTATACTCAACTCCTCTTGTTGACTTCATTGACTGATGAACAAGGACCCCCAGATCCCGTTGTACTTCCTCTTTTCCCAACATGACAACATTTAGATAATAATCTGCCTTCCTGTTTTTGCTACCAAAGTGGGTAACTTCACATGTATCCACATTAAACTGCATCTACCATGTGCCTGCCCACTCACACAACCTGTCCAAGTCACCCTGCATTCTCATAGCATCCTCCTCTTAGTTCACACTGCCACCCAGCTTTGTGTCATCTGCAAATTTGCTAATGTTACTTTGAATCCTTTTAACTAAATAATTGATGTTCATTGTATTCTCTATTCCTTGGAGCGCAGGGGTATGGTGGTGATCTTAGAGAAATGTATAAAATGGGAGGAATAGATCAGGTAGATGCACAAAGTCTCTTGCCCAGAGTAGGGGAATCACGGACCAGAAGACGTAGCTTTAAGGTGACGGGGGAAAGATTTAATTAGGAACACGAGGGATAGCTTATTCACACAAAGGGTGGTGAGTGTATAGAACAAGCTGTCAGAGGGAGTAGTTGAGGCTGGGACTATCTCAACGTTTCAGAAACAGTTAGACAGGTACATGGATAGGACAGATTTGGACGGATATGGACCAAACGCAGACAGGTGGGACAAGCGTAGCTGGTACAGGATGGCTTGTGTGGGCACGTTGGGCATGTTTCAATGCTGTATCACTCTATGACTCTATGACTATGACTCTATGACTCTATCAGACATGCAGAATTTCCTTATGCTCTTCGGGAAGAAGGTGGTGTGCCTTCTTCACTGCCACATCAATTTGGTTGGTCCATGACAAATTGTTGCTGATAGTTACGCCAAAGAACTTGAAGGTATAAACTATTTCCCCTTCAGCACTATTCATGCTGATTTGGGCATGTACTCACCCAAGCTTCCTGAAATGGATACCTAGCTTCTCCATCTTGCTGACATTGAGGAGGAGGTTATTGGCGTGACACCATGTTACTGCGTTCTCTATCTCCTTCCAATGCTCTGACATAAGTCAACAAAGAGGTGTGTAAGATATCATCAGTATTTGTTGTTTGGGCGTTCCAGAGATGGGTTCAGGACCAGAGAGATGGCGTCTCCCGTGGGCCTGTTGCAACTGTAATCAAACTGCTATGAATCAAGTATGGCTGATAGACTGGATTTGATGTGCACCATCACTTATCTCTGGAAGCAATTCATAATGGATGTCAGAGCCAGTCAATAAGGCAGGTACCATACTTTTATTTGGCATTAGAACAAACACCAGAATAAACGCCCCACCTTTTTCTCCCAATGCCTGGGAAATGCAACCAACAATATCAAACCCGCTCCCACCGCGTCTTTCCTTCTCACTGTGCACGGAAAACGATGATCACAGAGACACGAGAAACTATAAACCCAGAAAATCACATAATACTGGGGGAACTTTGTGGGTCAGGATGTATCTGGGGAGGGAATGGACAGGCGACGTTTCCGGTCGAGACCCTTCTTTAAATCGATGGCCTGGCAGCTTATATTTACTGCCCGAGGCCTACAGATACCGGGCAACATCACGGTCCAATTCCATTCATCTATAAACAACACTATGTCCTTCGTCTTTCATCTCGTTTTCTATTTTGCTGCGTACGCTGTTAGACTTACTTCATACCAGACTTCCATTTTTTAAAAATTTCTCACGTGGTTTGCATTATATTTCACGACGTTTAATTGATAGACATAGAAAATAGGTGCAGGAGGAGGCTATTCGGCCCTTCTAGCCAGCTCCGCCATTCATTGTGATCATGGTCGATCGTCCCCTATCAATAACCCAATTATGTTGCTAGTCAATCGGACTAATATGTTTTATTTCCTTGAGATTGATCAAAATTTCCTTGGGGTTGATCAAAATTTGTGTTGAACCAGCATGGCACAGATGATCGAGAGTTAAAGGAGGAATTAAAAGTAGTAACAGAGTATGCGGGAACGTAAATGACAAGTAAACAAATACTCAGGTAAACATAGAAACATAGACATAGAAATTAGGTGCAGGAGTAGGCCATTCGGCCCTTCGAGCCTGCACCGTCATTCAATATGATCATGGCTGATCATCCAACTCAGTATCCCGTACCTGCCTTCTCTCCATACCCCCTGATCCCCTTAGCCACAAGGGCCATCCTTTGCATGTTTATCTGAGATGGAAAAAAAACAGGTGCTATTTTTGGGAAAAGATTCGTGTTATACAACCCGGTTCAGATGGAATACAGTTACTAAAAATGCGATTGGCCATATGGTCAAATATGAACTTTTGGAATAAAGGATTAATATGGGAATGGTGGATATGGGTGTCTGATGGTCGGCGCGGACTCGATGGACCGAAGGACCTGTTTGCAAGCTGAATGATTCGATGATTCAACAGCTCTAATGACTGTTGGGAACGAAAGGTAAGACGAATGGATTGAGCAAACTCAGGTGATTGATGGTGTGGCCAAACTAGAGTTGATGATGCATTGACATGGGCGTATACCAAGAGGCCTAATTGTCGCTATTTAGGGCACGGAAGATAGAGGTGACGAAATATAATCCAAGAAGTGAGTGAAGCCGAAGTAAGGCGACGCTTTACCTCACCAATGCTGCTATTTGGTTACAAATATATGTTGCCGCATTCTTCAATTCCGCTCTGAATTTACTTTGCGTGGCTGCATAGATGCAGGTGTTGGTGCAGCAGCTGAGCAACTGGAGCATGTTTCCACTTTCTTGGCGAATGAACCTTGGGTCATTGTAGTTGGAACCCCCGAAATAGGGTTCATTTGAAATTTGCACATAAAGGAAATTGACCACGTATGTCATCCATAAAAGGATGAAACTACCGGAAATGGCAAAGAGCAAAATAATAGACTTCCTTCGGTTCTCAGTCTCTGGGTCGCTATCGGTCTTTCCACCGGCCTTCGCCCGGAGTCTCCCGCGAGCTTTGTTGGCCACTAGAATGTGTTTGACAGTCAGACCATTGAGCAGGAAAATAAATAAGAACGGGAGTCCTGGGTTTAAAATTCGTGCAAACCAATCAAATATTGTCCATGCCACTGATGTGTAGTAGCTTGATATTATGTTGCAAAACCACGGCACGCCATTAATTGTGTAGAGGGGTTCGTATATAAAGTACCAAGGGACGCTCTTCAAACAGCTCAACACACAGATTGTCCCAATGACCACAGTCGCCGTTCTTTCGGTAGAATATTTTATTTTTAGTTCTTGGCAACAAATGGCTACAAATCGATCAAAGGTGAAAGCGACCGTTAACCAGACCGAACTCTCGGTGGCCGCATAAATGATCACAGTGCTGAGAGTGCAAGCGGGAGTCAAGGACATAAAACTAATTGAAAAGTAAATGCCAATAATGCGATTGAAGATGACAGCTGTGATCACGACCAGTAGATCCGCCACCGCCATGGACACCAGGTACCGCGTGATGCATCTGGAGAGACCGCACTTTCCTCGAGACAGGATCACAATCGCCACCAAATTAACTGTGAAAAAGACAAGTAAGAATGTAAGGCTGGAATACGGTAGGAATTTGAAGGAAAAAAGCTTTGATATCTGAATTAACAGGAGGGGACGATTGTATATCAGTGAATTTCACCCTTACATATATTTCAATAACTGTGCCATATCGGATTTGTTAATTATAGTACGCTGCACAATAGAAAGTAAGGCCTGTCCCACTTGGGCGCCATTTGCGCGTCATTTACGCGACATCATTTACGCGTCACGACGCACGACGCGCACGTGATGCGCGCATGGTGCCCATTACGCGCGCCTGGTGAGTGGTACCGTAGGCAGTGACGCGTGTTCGCGCGCGGCGCCCCAGGATTTTGGGATGTACAAAATCTTCACGCGCCATCTGCGTGACGTGCAAATGACGCCTAAGTGGGACAGGCCCTTTAATCGTTTCAAGGACACTATTAGGCGTTTGTGGCTGCTTCATGTTAACATTTCTTAAAATATATTGGCCATGTTTCATTGCGACATACAAGGAAGCTGTTGCGGTGAAATGTTGTTATCTCATAGAGCAATTGGAGAATCCACTAATTGTCCCAGTGATCTATTTCCCCACATCTCCATCAACACCCTCAGCTTCTACAAGGAGCAATTTACAACTGGAAATTACCTTGCCAACATTCACGTCTCCGAGGAAACAGAGGCTGCGGATGTAAATTCACTCGATTGGAAACGTGTAAAACTGCACGTACGCAGCACCCGAGGTCAGTATTTTACCGGGAATTATGGGCTGCGGCCCGAACAGCCGCACCACAGCGCCGTCATAATCGATGGCAAATTTTGGAATTATGAAAATAATATAAATTGTTGGCTTACCCCTACCATCCCTTGAATCAATTTACCACAAACGGACATTACACACAGCCCGCAAGATCATCTCTGACCCTACTCACCCTGCACACTATGCCTTTCAGCTACTGCCCTCTGGGAGGCGCTACAGGACAATTGCCTCCAAAACAAACCGCTTCAAAAACAGTTTCATTCCCACTGCAATTAACATTTTAAACTCTGTACGGTGAGGAATAAGAATAAGCATGGCCCTTATGTATTATGTAATGTGTCTGTTTGTATGTATATCTATGCTATATGTTTAAATGTTTGATGAAATGTTGGAACCTGTACCGAGCTGTACTGATAACAAATTCCACCAGCCTGGCTGTTTGGTCATTAAAATACAATACAATACCAAAATAGCCAAGCGTCCTCCTTCCTCCCAGTCTGACTGTTTATTTTTTTCCATTTCTCTTTTGAAGAATAGATAATAGATAATAGGTGCAGGAGTAAGCCATTTGGCACTTCGAGCCAGCACCACCATTCAATGTGATCATCGCTGATCTTCCCCAATCAGTTCCCCGTTCTTGCATCCTCCCCATATTCCCTGGCTCCGCTATTTTTAAGAGCCCTATCTAGCTCTCTCTTGAAGGGCAAATGGATGTCAAATACATGGATGTCAAATGTCAGATTGTCGAGTTGCTCTGGAAATTCCGATTTTTGACGATCTAGGTGGGCGGATCATGGCAACATCGGCTGCGTCGATGGGTGATGGTCGATTTGCAATTCGTATCTTATCACTTCTGTTAGTATACATCTCTCGTATACGCAATGAAAATAAAATTCAGGAGAGCTGATATTTCGGCCGCGTACTGGCCGGCACATGTTTTATACCAACATGCAAACTAGATATCAGTTATACTATTGTTGGAAACTCTCCCCAAATTTTGCTCCGGCAAAGGTGTGCCATCACATCCAACGGTTTGGTGTGCAAATGTCTAAAATATATTCGTAACGATCAATTAAAGGGAATTGTTCTGGAAAATAAACTTGTGACAAGGGATGTAGAAACAAGGAACCGCAGATGCTGCTTTACACATAAGAACACGGAGCGCTGGAGTAACTCAGTGGGACAGGCAGCATCTTTGGAGAAGATGGAGAGGTGACGTCTGAAGAAGGATCCATACACGAAACATCGCATTTCCATGTTCCGCAGAGATACTGCCTGACCATCAGAGCCACTCCAGCACTACATGTCTTTTGGTGATAAAGAATACTCGCTAACATATCATAACTTCGCCCATAGCAAGCTAGAATCCCCCGATCAGATTAAAACAAAGTGGGTGATAAACCAATGTCCTCGTTAATTATAAGTAAGCACAGTCATTTCATTGTCCTGAATCTGAATATTCAATGGATTATTAAAACGACTCACCCGGAACTCCAATGGCTGCTAGAATTGGGTAGTAAATGGCATAAACTGGACCACTTATTCGGCCGTGCATTTTGCATAAGAAGCGGTGGTCTCTCCCGATACGACAGCGGCTGCTTCCGACGTCCAAGGAGCCTCCCAGTTATAGGTGTTCGAAATCCACAGAGAATCAATTAGCGCAGTCAGTTATTGCGTTGGTTGTACAAACAGATTCCGTATCTGCCCCCCCCCCCCCCCCCCCCCACCCTCCCCGTGCCCGCGTTACAGTTGGTTGAATGACGTTTCAGAAACTAATAACGTCAGAAACAAAATGCGTGCATCCAAACTCAATGGAATCCAGAGAACCTGCATCCACCGCCCTCTGAGGCAGAGAATTCCACAGGCTCACTACTCTCTGTGAGAAAAAGTGTTTCCTCGTCTCCGTTCTAAATGGCTTATTCCTTGTTCTTAAACTTTGGCCCCTGGTTCTGGACGCCCCCAACATCGGGAACATGTTTCCTGCGTCTAGTGTGTCCAAACCCTTAACAATCTTATATGTTTCAAATATGTTGCCTGTCGTACTGAGTTACTCCAGCATTTTGTGTCTATCTTCAATGGAAGTCATACTGGCACGAGGCAATGTACACGGAACAAACACAGGGTCTCCACGAACGAAGTTTCACTCACGTAAATAAGACTTTCGTTTGTTAGTACATCTGGACCATTAAAGGTCCTTCCACACAGCGCAATACGAACTAAACGACGGAAGTACATTGAGCCAGCACTAATGCTCCCAACAATGTAAGATGTTTTCACAGTTGTTACAAACTACATATCGAATCGAATCCAATCTGCATAGGATGCACTCAAGCCACACTGATTGGAAATAGTGTTCTAACAACATTAAGCTAAAATAGCCTAATGCCCCTGTCCCACTTAGGAAACCTGAACGGAAACCTCTGGAGGCTTTGCACCCCACCCAAGGTTTCCGTGCGGTTCCCGGAGGTTGCAGGTGGTTGCCAGAGGTTGCAGGTAGTGGAAGCAGGTAGGGAGACTGACAAAAACCTCCGGGAACCGCACGGAAACCGCACGGAAACCTTGGGTGGGACGCAAAGTCTCCAGAGGTTTCCGTTCAGGTTTCCTAAGTGGGACAGGGGCATAAGCCCTCAAAGGAGCGTTTTCAGAAATACCTATGCGTTCCAGGGCGGATAAGGAACCATTAGGTCAGACGGTGTAGATGAGTTTGGTTTCCCGAGTCTGGTCGACGATAGGAGGGAGAGGCACAGATGTGGAATGGTTTCGGGATCAAATATCTGCGCGGGAAGCAGAGATAGTTGGAAATAAATGATGCACAATTTGGACTTAGACTGTGTACGGATATTGCAGCTGAAAGTTTGCACTGCACATTCCAGAGTGTGTCTCAGAGAGAGCCTAGAGATGAACCAGGACGTTACCAGCAGCTAAAGAAAGGCAGAAGCACATGGGTATCAGGAGAAGGCAGGAGAACGAGGTTAAGCGGAAGAGATAGACCAGCCATGATTGAATTCCTGGGATGTCAGGACTGTCTTATGAAGAAAGACTGGATAGACTTGGTTTATACTCTCTAGAATATAGAAGATTGAGAGGGGATCTTATAGAAACTTACAAAATTCTTAAGGGGTTGGACAGGCTAGATGCAGGAAGATTGTTCCCGATGTTGGGGAAGTCCAGGACAAGGGGTCACAGCTTAAGGATAAAGGGGAAATCCTTTAAAACTGAGATGAGAAGAACTTTTTTCACACGGAGAGTGGTGAATCTCTGGAACTCTCTGCCACAGAGGGTAGTTGAGGCCAGTTCATTGGCTATATTTAAGAGGGAGTTAGATGTGGTCCTTGTGGCTAAGGGGATCAGGGGGTATGGAGAGAAGGCAGGTACGGGATGCTGAGTTGGATGATCAGCCATGATCATATTGAATGGCGGTGCAGGCTCGAAGGGCCGAATGGGCTAATTCTGCTCCTCCCACTTATGAACTTACCGATGTTGGCCGATGTTGAGAAGGCGGTGGAAAGTGATGCACAGTGAAACATCTCAATGGAAAGGAGTTCATGGAGGGGACAGAAGATGTCGAGTAAGATCACCCCAATATTTGAACGGCTAATAATGTTACGACAGGAGTGTTGTGTATCACAGGAACAGCGCAACAAACCAGAAAAGAGTGGGGATATGATCCTGTATTTCCAGATGGCACAGCGCCTCCCAGCACCAGAGACCCGGGTTCAAATCCTGACCCCGGGTGTTGTCTGTGTGGAGTTTGCATGTTCTCCCTCAGACTGTCCCGGTTTTCTTCTTATATCCCAAAGACTTGCAGGTTGCTAAGTTAATTGGCCGCTATAAATTGGCCTTTGTGTGTCGGCGAGTGATAGAATGTGGGGGGTATTTGACGATAATATGGGGAGAATAAAGTGTTTAAATTGGTGTAGGATTGGTTGGTGTAGGATTGGGGGGGTCTGTGCATTTATGTAAACAAAGCATGGTGCACGGACTCCACCATCATCGAGAGTCACTGCTCAGCTAACCTTGAATTCCTCTTGGTTAGATGCAGACCGTTCTATCTGCCCAGAGAGTTCACCTCCACTGTTGTGACTGCAGCCAATATCCCTCCTGATGCTAATGAAAGAGCTGCATACTGCCATTAGCAAACTTATTTTCTAATGCATTTCGTTGTCTCTGTACTGTACACTGACAATGACAATTAAAATTGAATCTGAATCTGAATCTGAATCTGATGGTCAGTGTGCACTCAATGGGCCAAATGGCCTGTTCCCATGCCTCTCCATGCCTGAACCCATCTTGTTGCATTGGGGTGATGGACCCACAGCGTCGGGGTTTGGAACACATACTCAGAACCCACTGCCCAAGTCACCGCCACTCCACCATTAGCTTCCCATAAGTTACCCCTACTTGCTTGGAGATGGTATCGAGGTGAACACGCCAATTCGGAGCCTCGATCAAAGACGAACAAAGGACCACGTATTCGGCCTTACACCAAACCTGCTATTGTTACTTCAGTAACATCGCCCTAATACGTCTCTAGTGTAGTGCTGGTGGAACTCTCACCTATCAAAGTGCCAGCCTTGGGCCGACATCCCGTCCTCTTCCAGCTAGAACGGCAATGAGCTAATTTGGGTGATTTTAATTAACAGCCAGACCGGTACGTCCAACATTTCTGCGCTGCTTCCCTTACAATTGCGAAACACTCGGATTGGCGGCTCCATGTACTGCGGCCGAGACGCAAAGGGATGGTAAATAGGGATCCCAAAATGCCCCGCTTCTTGCTTTCTCTCTCCCCCACTCCCCTTCTCTCCATATTTCACACTTCCAATTTGCCGCCTTTTCATCGGTGCATTAGACACGGGTTCTCATCAGTAAGCACTTCAGTAAGATTCCTATCGAATGGTCAGCTTGGCATTACTGCTAAACTGAAAGCATTAACATATCAACCTTTCACGCTGTGCACAGAGCGCGTGTTTACAAAACGTCGACTTAATGATATTGGGTAGCACATGACATTATTCTCCGAGTTTAGAAGCGGAAGTGACCATATTATAAAATCTAAAATGTTCACGTGAACTTGAGAGCATGTTTTCACTTCTGTAATCTATCACATAATAGCCGGATTGCCGAAGGTTGCGGCGAGATCTTATAGTGGTGCAGCATACAACATTATGAGAGGCATAGACAGGGCAGAGATAGCGAATCCTTTTCCCAGGATGAACATGTCAAAGACGAGAGGGATTATTTTTTTAATGTAAAAGGTGCAAAGTTTAAAGGAGATATGGTGGTGGGGAGTTTTATCTCGTTGCCTGAGTGGTGGTGGGAGCAGATACGGTGGTGGCGTTTCAGAGGGGTTCAGATGGGCGTCGGATTGTGCACGGAATGGAACGGTATGGATCTTGTGCAGCCAGATGAGATTCGTTTAGAGTCATAGAGTCGAAGAGTGATATAATGTGGAAACAGCCCCTTCGGCCCAACGTGCCTACACTGGCCAACATGTCCCAGCCACACCAGCCCCACCTACATGCGCTTGGTCCATATCCCCCAAATTTGTCCTATCCACGTTTTTAAGAAGGATCTGCAGATGCTGGAAAATCGAAGGTACATAAAAATGCTGGAGAAACTCAGCGGGTGCAGCAGCATCTATGGAGCGAAGGAAATAGGCAACGTTTCGGGCCGAAACGGGCTGAAGGGTTTCGGCCCGAAACGTTGCCTATTTCATTCGCTCCATATATGCTGCTGCACCCGCTGAGTTTCTCCAGCATTTTCGTGTACCTTGTCCTATCCATGTACCTGTCAAACTGTTTCTGAAACATTGGGATAGTCCCAGCCTCAGCTACCTCATCTGGCAGCGGGTTCCATACCCCCACCACCCTTTGTTTTAAAAAATGTTACCCCTCAGATTCCCATTAAATCATTTCCCCTTCTCTCCACAGGGAACATATGTTCTCTGGTCCTCAATTCCCCTACTCTGGGCAAGAGACTCTGTGACTCTACCCGATCTATTCCACTCGTGATTTTGTACACTGTAGGTGATTTAGCTTGGCAACGTGTCCAGCGCAGACATTGTGGGCCGAAGGGCCTGTTCCTGCGCTGAACGTGTTTTTATGTGCTGTGTTCTAACCGCTGGATAATTGAGGGTACAGTTAATGAAGTGTCGCCCATGTCTGCATCTTCGGAATTCCGTGCTTTGGATACCCAGCTAATCAGAAACGTCAAAATGTAGTTGAATATTTTTGTACGTGTGGCAAAAGAGAACGAAAATAAAGCAGGGAGAACTGTGTCGCCCAGCCACTAACACATCGAATTGGGGACGAACTGCTGCTTCTATTTGAGGACAAACACACAAAGTTGGTGGAACTAACCGGGCCAGGCTACATCTGTGGAAGGAACGGATAGATGACGTTTCGGGTTGGGACCCTTCTTCGCGTCTGAAGTCAGTTTGAAGACGTGTTTCGGCCCGAAACGTTGCCTATTTCCTTCGTTCCATAGATTCTGCTGCACCCGCTGAGTTTCTCCAGCATTTTTGTGCACCTTCGATTTTCCAGCACCTGCAGTTCCTTCTCAAACCCTTCTCCGCGCTCTCGTTTTCTTTGTTTCACCATTTTGCTGCCACTGTTTCGTATTTTTCCATCCCATGCGAAAATGGGTGGGAAATGTCGTGGAAGCAGCGGAAGTCAGAGGCTCACAATAGAGTGTGGGCTACTTCGGTTACATTTGGCCAATTGCATGTACTTTTTGGGGGGTTGCTACCAATTACAGACAATCGCACAAGAATAAATACGAGGACAGTTAATTTATTGCCCATTTTACTCGAACACAGGAGAACGATTTCATCACTGCATTGAAAGGAAGAAAACGTGACGAAAACGGGACATACCAAAGGGCCTGTCCCACGAACATGTGACTGCAGGCGGCAAGCGCGACCTAACGTGGTCGCTTGAGCCGTACGGCCTCGCGGGGCCGGTCCCACTTCGATCGTCGGAGCCGTATGGAGTTGTGCGGAGCTGGTCCCGACATCGCGTGGGCTCCGGAAAACTCACCGTCTTGACGCCGTACGCACCGCCTCGATCGCCTTGACGTCGTACGTCACGCGCGAACTTCCCGCGGACTTCGCTCGAACTTCACCACTTCGCTCGAACTTCACCACTGACTCGACCTCCGCGCGACCCCCGCGCGACCCCCGCTTCTGGTTTGGCCGCGCTTGCCGCATGCAGTCGCATGCTCGTGGGACAGGCCCTTAAATCAGAGGTCTAAGTGGATGTAGAACCCAATCTTACTAACGAAGCAACACGATCACGAAGAAACAGAGCAGCATTCCTTATCTCTTCCCTGAATTTACTCTGGGTCACCACATAAATACACGTGTTGGTGCAGCAGCTCAAAAGCTGAAGCATGTTTCCACTTTCTTGGCGAATGAACCTCGGGTCGTTGAAATTGGAACCACTGAAATAGGATTCGTTTGAGATTTCCACATAGAGAAAATCGACAACGTACGTCATCCATAGAAGGATGAAACTGCCCGAGATGGCGAAGAGTAAAATGATGGACTTCCGCCGACTCTCCATCTCAGGGTCGTTATGATTTTCTCCAGTGCCCTGACCCCGGAGTCTCCTACGTGCCCGGCTGGACATTAGAATATGTCTGACCGTCAATGCATTGAAGAGTAAAATTAAAATGAAAGGGAGACCTGGGTTTAAAATCCGTGCAAACCAGTCAAATATTGACCATGGGACTGATGTGTAATAGCTTGATACTATGTTACAAAACCAATGCACGTTGTTAATTGTGTAGAGGGGTTCGTAGATGAAATACCAGGGAACGCTCTTTAAACAGCTTAACACACAAATTGTCGCTATGACCACCATCGCTGTTTTCGCGGTGCAATATTTCGTTTTCAACTTCTGCCAACAAATGGCTACAAATCGGTCAAAGGTGAAAGCGACCGTTAACCAGACGGAACTCTCGGTGGCCGCATAAATGATCACAGTGCTGAGTGTACAAGCGGGAGTCAAGGACATAAAACTGATTGGAAAGTAAATGCCAATAATGCGATTGAAGATGACAGCTGTGATCACGACCAGTAGATCCGTCACCGCCATGGACACCAGGTACCGCGTGATGCATCTGGAGAGACCGCACTTTCCTCGGGACAGAATCACTATCGCCATCAAATTAACTGTGAAAAAGGCATATGAAATTAGGAATTTGGGGATACAAATTTACATTGAGTCGAGCATTGCCATGTTGTCTTTCAACTTTATCAGTTCGCGCAGCCCGAAAGGACAACAAGCAGTGATTAGTGTTTGGATCGTATATGCCTCAACTCCCAGGCAGCGCGTTCCAGGCGCTCACCGCGTTCTGTGTAAAAAAAAAACATATTCCGCACATCCCCTTTAAACTTTGCCCCTCTCACCTTAAGGTTGTGTCCTTTAGTATTTTTCCCCATCCTGGGAATATGTTATTATCTATACCTCTCATAAATCTTATCAGGTCTCCACTTAAAGCCAGTCGTTCCGGGGAAACCAATCCAAGTTTGTCTAATCGTTCACTTAAGGCAATACACACCAATGCATGTATCATTCTGCTAGACCTCCTCTGCACCCTTTCCAAAGTCTCCGCACATTTGGTGCACTGGGGCGATCAAAACTACACGTGATACTTCAAATGTGGCCGAGCCAAAGTATTATAAATCTGCATCATGAATTCCTTACTCTTATTGACTCGGTAGAATTTAGAAGATAGAAACTTACAAAATTCTTAAGAGGTTGGGCAGGCTAGACGCAGGAAGATTGTTCCCGATGTTGGGGAAGTCCAGAACAAGGGGTCACAGTTTAAGGATAAGGGGGAATCTTTTAGGACCGAGATGAGAAAAACATGTTTTACACAGAGAGCGGTGAATCTCTGGAATTCTCTGCCACAGAATGTGGTTGAGGCCAGTTCATTGGCTGTATTTAAGTGGGAGTTAGATGTGGCCCTTGTGGCTAAAGGGATCAGGGGGTATGGAGAAAAGGCAGGTACGGGATACTGAGTTGGATGATCAGCCATGATGATATTGAATGGCGGTGCAGGCTCGAGGGGCCAAATGGCCTACCCTTGCACCTATTTTCTATGTTTCTATGTTTCTATGTTTATTCTCAATGCACCGATCTATGAAAACAAGCCTCTCTATCGACTTGTGTTGATATTTTCGGGGACTATTAACTTGCGCCCCAAAATTCATCTGTACATTCCTGTTAAAGCTCACGCAATTATTTATTTATTTTCCTGCTACATTTGACTTCTCAAAGTGCAACACCTCATACTTATTTCCATATGCCAGGCGACGTTATTAATGGTGTACAGAGACTCCCACGTGAAGTAAAGCGGGATTTTTTTTTGAACAACTGAGGATACATATGGTGCTTAAATTCACCATCGCCGTTCTCCCCGTGCTATGTTGCCATTGATTAGTTACGGACAAGTGAGATATAAATGTGCAAACTTGGATAGCATGAAAAAAAAGTTGTCAATAGATATTTCGATTGGCCTCTAATATGTATGAGAGCACACATGGAATCATCCTTGTACATCACTGAAATTAAGCACGCAGGTACAGCAGGCAGTGAAGAAAGCTAATGGTATTTTGGTCTTCATTGCGAGAGGATTTGAGTTTAGGAGCAAGGAGGTCCGCACCTGGAGTATTGTGTTCAATTTTGGTCTCCTAATTTGAGGAAGGACATTATTGCTATTGAGGGAGTGCAGCGTAGGTTCACCAGGATAATTCCCGGGATGGCGGGACTGACATATGATGAAAGAATGGGTCGACTGAGCTTGTGTTCACTTGAATTTAGAAAGATGAGAGGGGGTCGCATAGAAACATGTAACATTCTTAAAAGATTGGGCAGGTTAGATGCAGGAAAACATTCCCGATGTTGGAGGAAGTCCAGAACCAGTGGTCACAGTTTAAGAATAAGGGCAGGCGATTTTGGACTGAGGTGATGAAATGCTTTTTCCCACAGTTGTGAATCTGTGGAATTCTCTGCCACAGAGGGCGGTGGAGGCCAATTCACTTAATGTTTTCAAGAGAGAGGTAAATATAGCTCAGGGCTAAATGGATTGAGGGATATGGGGGAAAAAGCAGGAACGGGGTACTGATTTTAGATGATTAGACATGGTCATATTGAATGGCGCTGCGAGCTCGATGGACCGAATGACCTACTCGTGTACCCATTTGTCTACGTTGTCTATCTTTCTATGAATGAGCTAACCCGTTAACCATTTTAATAGAACCCATTAAACAGTGAGGCCATGATCTGGAGCAAGACACAATTTCATGGAAAAACTCAACGGGTCAGGTAGCATCTGTGGAGGGAATGGGCAGATGGTCTGTTACACGGGGTTCCTCCAGCACTTCGTGTTTAGCTCATTAAATACATTTGGTTAGACGGTGCGACTCACCTGGAACTCCAAGTGCTGCAAGCATTGGGTAGTAAACAGCATAAACTGGGCCACTTATTCGGCCGTGCATTTTTCACGGGAAGCGATAGTCTCTCCAAGCGTCAGTGGATCGGGCAAACTGTGCTCCCGACGTTTTAAGAAGCACTCTGATATAGCCCATTGAAATCCACAGAGAGGAAATTAGTTCTAATAATACTGTTTCCCGTGTTTAATAAGCAGGTGACTGGATTGTTCTTACACTCTTGGGATACGGAAGGATTGGGACATGTTCAAGATTCATTTCTGAGGAGCTTCGTTATAGTTAAGGACCGCCCTCTAGCCTGGATGCATAATGGCTGCGAAAGATCAAGCCAATCTGCCAGACAAATGAATCAAACCCGAAACGTCATGTATCAGCAAGGTGGCGACCCGAAACGTCACCTGTTATTTCATGTATCAGAGACACTGGCACAGAACACGAATCAGAGTGACGTCGGTGTGCATTTTTACGAGTTAAAAATAATTTCGACAAGATGGCAAAATATATATACAGTCCGTCCTTTTTGTAACTGGAATACCCCCGCTAATCTCCCGATCGAAGCGGTGGCCCACATGATAAGTCACATTCAAATCAAGTCACATTTATTTATATAGCACATTTAAAAAACAACTCTCGTTGACCAAAGTGCTTTACATTTATTATAAGAATAGTATACACAAGCAAGCTACATACATATATACAAATAGCCCTCGCTCAGAGGACGTCAGGAAAGGCTTGGGAGAACAGATAATCTTTTAGTCTAGACTTAAAGGAGTCGATGGAGGGGGCAGATCTGATGGCGCTGTTAACCAAGGTATAACAGTTTTTATTATGTAAAGCAGTAACCACGAGATATGCAAATTATTGACTGAATAAACTTTTATTCGTAGCTGTGAGGAAAGGTTGAACAAGTTAGGGCTTTATTCTTTGGAGCGCAGAAGGTTAAGGGGGGACTTGATAGAGGTTTTTAAAATGATGAGAGGGATAGACAGAGTTGACGTGGAAAAGCTTTTCCCACTGAGAGTAGGGAAGATTCAAACAAGGGGACATGACATGTGCATTAAGGGACTGAAGTTTAGGGGTAACATGAGGGGGAACTTCTTTACTCAGAGAGTGGTGGCTGTGTGGAATGAGCTTCCAGTGACGGTGGTGGAGGCAGGTTCGTTTTTATCATTTAAAAATAAATTGGATAGTTATATGGACGGGAAGGGAATGGGAGGTTATGGTCTGAGCGCAGGTATATGGGACTAGGGGAGAATACGTGTTCGGCACGGACTAGAAGGGTCGAGATGGCCTGTTTCCGTGCTGTAATTGTTATATGGTTATATGGTTATATGGTTATATGGTTATATGGTTATATGAAAGCAATGTTGAATCTATGGATGTCCTCACGAAACCCGGAGTTTCACTTTGAATGCTAATTGTTTAAATGTTGTCCGGAGTCTTCTAAAATAAGCATAATGTTCACCGAATGTATGGAGTTGCCAAACACAGCAAACCTCAACACACGCAAACCAACCCGAAACGTCACCCATCCCTTTTTTCTCTAGAGATGCTGCCTAACCCGCTGAGTTGCTCCACCATTTTGTGCGTATCTTCGGTATAAACCAGCATCTGCGGTTCCTTTCTACACAACGGTTTGCTATGCACAGTTTACATAATGTATGCACCAAAAGACAATGCACATGATACCTTTCAGATTCAGTACAAGCATCAGCTGCTGGTTGATACGAGCAGCGCAGCTGATAGAGCCGCTGCTTGTCAGCGCCAGAGTCCCGGGTTCCATCCTGACCTCGGGTGCTGTCAGCGTGGAATCAGCGCTTTCTCCCAGTGACCGCGTGAGTTTCCTCGGGGTTCACTGGTTTCCCCCCACATCCGACAGACGCGAGGGATTGTCGGCGATGCAGTCTCTGTAAAATTGTCCCTAGTGCTAGTGTGGAAGGGTGATCGATGGGAAGCGTGGACTATGCTGTCTTCCTTTCTAAACATTCGCCAGTACACACTGAGTTTCTGCACGGTCATTAGTATAGCGATGCCATTGTAATGTGCGGAATGGAACAACAAGAAATATGTTGATGATCCCAAAGCCGAAAAATTAAGGGAAAGTGGTTCGTTTGAAAGAGTGATTTTCGGGAGAGGTGAACCAGACTTTAGAACGATCCAGGAATCGAATTACAGAATGTAGCGCACTGATAACTGCTGGAAATGATAATGTGATGAGTAACTGGGATGGTCACACGGCAAGAGATACCACGGATGTACATATTCCTTTAGAAACTAGCGTAGGTGGACTCCAGAGGACCAGTCGAGCCTGATCCGACGTTCAGGATTTTGGTTGATTTAATTCCGGTCGCACTTTGGCGCTGTCAGAAGTTCAGGTCTCCGATTCTTGCCCTTCTTTAGTTTAATTTAGAAATACAACATGGAGACAAGCCCACCGAGTCCTCGTCATCCATCGATTATCCGCCCATGCTAGTTCTACGTTTGGCAACTTTCTTTAGGTATGTGAAGAGGAAAAAACTAGTTAAAACCAAAATTGGACCCTTGGACATATGACTACCAGGGGCGCCGGGGAGATGGCAGCCCTGCCGGCAGTCTGTTCGTCTTTTTCACTCTTTTTGTTATTTTTTAGTTTGTTAAAAGTTTTGTTTTAATGTTCTTCGGTTTGTTTTATGTGTGTGTGTTGGGGGGGACTTTCCTTCAAGCTCTTACCTTCCCGGAGATGTCAGATTATTTTTCGGATCACATTCTCCGGGCTCTGCGGCCTACCATCGATGGAGCTGAAAGCCTCCTCGGACAGTCGTGAGGCCCACCGCGGTCGTGAGCCCCACCACTTGCCGGGGATCGCTCCCACCCTGACCACCGCGAATCAACATCAAGTGCTCGCAGTCTCCGGTGAGGCCGAGTCGGGAGCCCCAACGTCGCGGAAGGTTCACCAGCCGAAAAGGGAGAGAGAAAACAGGGAATTATAGACCAGTTCGCCTGACATCGGTGGTGGGGAAGATGCTGGAGTCAATCATAAAATATGAAATAGCGGCACATTTGGATAGCAGTAACAGGATCTGTTCGAGTCAGCATGGATTTACGAAGGGAAAATCATCCTTGACTATTCTTCTGGGACTTTTTGAGGATGTAACTAAGAAAATGGGCAAGGGAGAACCAGTGGCTTTAGTGTACCTGGACTTTCAGAAGGCATTTGATAATGTCCCACATAGGAGATTAGTGGGTAAAATTAGGGCAGATGGTATTGGGGGCTGACATGGATAGAAAATTGGTTGAGACGGGAAACAAAGAGTAGGGATTAACATATACCTTTCAGAATGGCAGGTAGTGACTGGTGGGGTACCGCAAGGCTCGGTGCTGGGCCCGCAGCTATTTACAATATATATTAATGGTTTAGAAGAAGGGATTACAAGAAACATTAGCAAATTTGCAGACGACACAAAGCAGGGTGGCAATGTGAACTGTGAGGAGGATGCTATGAGAATGCAGGGTGACTTGGGCAGGTTGGGTGAGTGAGCAGATGCAGGGCAGATGCATTTTAATGTGGATAAATGTGAGGTTATTCACTTTTGCAGGCAAAACAGGAAGGAAGATTAATATCTAAATGTTGTCAAGTTTGGAAAAGGGGAAGTACAACGGGATCTGGGGGGGGGGGGGGGGGGGGCTTGTTCATCAGTCTATGAAAGTAAGCATGCAGGTACAGTAGGCAGTGAAGAAAGCGAATTGCATGTTGACCTTCATAATAAGAGGAGTTGAGGATAGGAGCAAAGAGGCCCTTCTGCAGTTGTACGGGGCTTCAGTGAGACCACACCTAGAGTATTGAGGGAGTGCAGCGTAGGTTCACAATGTTAATTCCCGGGATGGCGGGACTGTTGTATGCTGAGTGAATGGAGTGGCTGGGCTTGTATACGCTGGAATTTAGGATGAGAGGAGATCTTATTGAAACATATAAGATTATTAAGGGGTTGGATACGCTAGAGGACGGAAACATGTTTCCGATGTTGGGGAGTCCAGGACCAAGGGCCACAGTTTAAGAATAAGGGGTCAGACATTTAGAACGAAGATGAGGAAACACTTTCTCACTCTCTGTGTTGTGAGTCTGTGGAATTCTCTGTTTCAAAGGGCGGCGGAGGACGGTTCTCTGGAAGCTTTCAAAGGTGAGTTAGATCGCGCTCTTGAAGATAGCGGAGTGAGGGGATATGGGGAGAAGGCTGGAACCGAGTACTGATTGTGGATGATCAGCCATGATCACATTGTTGGCGGCGCGACTCACCCGTTGCAGCGGCCCCTACAGCCTGTCTGTCTTTTTTTTCTTTTTTGTCTAGTTAAATGTAGTGTTTGGTGTTTTTTAATAGTGTTTTTAAATGTGTACATGTGGGGGGCGGGCGGGGGGGGGGGAAACTGTTTAAATCTCTTCCCTGTCCGGGAGACCCGACCTTTTCCCTGTCGGGTCTCCGTTGTCGTTGGGGCCTAGCACCGTGGAGCGGCCTCCAACCTGAATGACCCGGGGGCTCGGGAGACTGCGGAGCTGCGGACTACTCACCATCGTGGGGCTGGCCGGCCTCGGAGCGTGGGGAGCGGTGGTGACTCGCTGCTGCAACGCGACTCCTGCGACTCGACTCCTGGGGCCCGGAGGCTCCAGCAACGCAGCCGCAGGTCCGGTGGACTGGGACATCGGGAGCTCGCGGGTCCGGGGGGAGAGAGAGACCGCTTCCCGGAGCTCCCGCAACGCGACTTCTCCAGCCCGTATCGCGGGGTTGGAACAACCCGGACCGGGACCGTACATCACCTGGCGCGGCTTCATGGCCGTGGGACTCACCATCGCCCGTGGGGGTTCCAACCTTGTACTTTCAGACCGGGAGCGGGGCCGTAAATCGCCCCGCGCGGCCTAAAATGGCCGTGGGACTTATCATCACCCGCCTGGGGGCCTGGACATCGGGAGAGAAATTGAGAGCAGGGGAGAGAAAAGACTTTTGCCTTCCATCACACTGGGTTCACTGTGATGGATGTTTGTGTGAATTTAATTGTGTGTATGTCTGTAGGACATTGTCTTTGTTTGTATGGCTGTGGAAACAACATTTCGTTTGAGTCTCACTGGGGCTCAAATGACAATAAATTTGTATTGTATTGTATTGAATGGCGGTGCTGGCTTGAAGGGCCGTATGACCTACTCCTGCATCTATTGTCTATTGTTTATTGTCTATTGTCTACTCCCTTCACATTAGGATAGGCATATGGATGAGAAGGGAATGGAGGGTTGTGGTATGAGTGCAGGCAGGTGGGACTAAGGGGAAAAAACATTTGTTCGGCACGGACTTGTAGGGCCGAGATGGCCTGTTTCCGTGCTGTAATTGTTATATGTTATATGTTATATGTTATTGGGGACAACTTGCAGAGGCCACTTATCCTACAACCCCGCTCGGCTTTACGATGTGGGGGGAAACTGGAACACTTGGCGGAAACCACGTGGTCACAGGGTGATCATGGAAACTCCACACAAGCAGCACCCGAGGTCAAGATCCAACCCGAGTCTCTGGCGCGGCGAGGAACTGGCTCTGCCAGCTGCGTCACCATTCTCCTTTCGCTTTAGAATCCTCCCATGGCCCCCACAAGAAACAATTCCCAGACTATTGCGCTTCTTTAAGTTTGAACTCGTTCCCAATCCCAAGTACAGCTGCTAACGAACGGCGGCCTCGGGCACAATTTTTCACACCCTAAGCACAGGAGAAACAATCCCGTCCCCCCATACCACCGGGGGCCGACCGGTACTGCCCGCCCCCCGCTACTCCCCCTACCTCCTATGTTTCCATGTTTACCTTGTCGTCTGAATCAGGCGATTCCGTGCTGCTCAATCGCCCTCCTAATTAAGTCGAGGATTGAGACAGCACACACAGAATACCATATATGGTGGTGGTGAGTGGCTTAAACAGGTATGTTTATTCCGGCCTTGATAGTCTACATTGGGAAGAACTCTGAGAGGACCCAAAGTGTTTAATTGCTTCAAAACACTTGCAACAATTTGTAGTGTCCGCGTCACGGCAGGTACATGTTGGATTCGTTTTGTTTTTACTGTAATTCACTAATAATCCACTTTTCTTTGCAGTGTTTCATACTTGTTTTTATCTCTGTTGGAGTCGCCTCTATTTATTTGGCAGTTGGGACTTTCCCTTTCCGTAAAAGCCTTCTCCCTACTTGTAAATGGTGTCATATAATGCCTCCTCCTATCTTATGAGCAATTCTATTGCCCTCAGCCTGTTTTACAAGTGTCCTACATTTATCTTTCATCTATCAGCGACACCTTGCAAACTAAACACATCCCTAATTCATTTACAACTATTCTAGCATGACCTTTAAGTTGCCTTATTCATGTTGACCAACTTTGCCATCATACGTCCCCAGTATGTATGGCTCTTGGGTTAAGCATACTAGGAACTGGGCCAATATTGTTAGAGTTTCCAGAAATTCCCACATCTTACCCCGCTATTGATACCATGCTTGGGGATAATGGCCATGAATCCTAAACCATGAAAACTTGCTTCACTTAGACTAAATCTATAGCTTCCGAAGAGAAGAATATCTGGTCACCAAGCAACGGATGGTAACGTCTTTATTCAACATTCAATGTACAACAATGCAGCAGACGACGCATTGCTAAATTCACACCATCTACAAATTGGAATGCTGCTAAAATTCTACAGGGATGGACAAGTTACCCACAACAATAACTCGCTATCGTCGAAGGACATTCTTGCCATAGAGAGAGTACAGAGAAGGTTCACCAGACTGATTCCTGGGATGTCAGGACTTTCATACGAAGAAAGGCTGGATAGACTCGGCATGTACTCGCTAGAATTTAGAAGATTGAGGGGGGATCTTATAGAAACTTACAAAATTCTTAAGGGATTGGACAGGCTAGATGCAGGAAGAATGTTCCCGATGTTGGGGAAGTCCAGAACAAGAGGTCACAGTTTGAGGATAAAGGGGAAATATTTTAGGACTGAGATGGGAAAAACATTTTTTACACAGAGTGGTGAATCTCTGGAATTCTCTGCCACAGAATGTAGTTGAGGCCAGTTCATCGGCTATATTTAAGACGGAGTTAGATGTGGCCCTTGTGGCCAAAGGGATCAGGGGGTATGGAGAGAAGGCAGGTACAGGATACTGAGTTGGGTGAACAGCCAAGATCATATTGAATGGCGGTGCAGGCTCGAAGGGCAGAATGGCCTACTCCTGCACCTATTTTCTATGTTTCTATGTTTCTATGTTCTAATGCTAGAATAGTTCCATCTGCGTATAAACGCGGATGAACATGACTGATGCTGAAATGTTACGAAACGAGCAGTGGCGTTGTATGCGTTAAGATTGTAAGGAGCACTATCTTTTCATCACTACTCCAATTTGGGCATTTGGCGGTGAAGTGCCCTTCTCGTCTCCCAACGGCGGGCTGTTCGCTCTGATTTAGTTGAGAAAGCTCATAAGATTTTTAAAAACTAGCACATGCCACCACACCCCTGTAATTCGGATATTTTAATTATTAGGATAATTAGGATATTTCAGCAATGATATGGAAGGTTATTTGAAAGGTGAGGATATTTGCCAGACCGATCCGGTATCGTCACGAACTTTAAGAGTGGGCTAAACCAATCTCAAATAACTGCATTATTCCTCTGTTTACAGAGTAATTGTTGGCGATTTGATTAAACAAAGCACAACAATCGATTGCCATCTCAAGACTGATCAATGCTTATTAGGGAATATCTTGGTTTCAAAAATTAATAAATTAGTTCAACAGATTTTAGTTTCTTGATTTTGAAATTAATTTGCTGAACATTGTGAACGGATATCTGGCCAACTTATTGAACTCTGCTCTAAATTTGCTCTGGATCGCTGTGTAGATGAACGTGTTGGTGCAAGAACTCAGAAGTTGAAGCATGTTTCCGGCTTCCCGGAGAATAAATATGGGGTCGTTATTTTGTATCTTGTAGTTGCTTGCGATGCGGACATACAGGAACTGCACAACATACGCCATCCACAAGAGGATGAAACTCCAGGAGATGGCAAAGAGTAAAATTATGGATTTCCTTCGGCTCTCCATCTCCGCGTCGTTCTGATTCTCGACGTTGCTCTCGGCCCGGAGTCTTTTACGGGCTCTGCTGGCCACCAGAATTTGTCTGACCGTCAGTGCGTTGAGCAGCAAAATCAGGAGAAACGGGACACATGGGGTCGCAATTCTGTCAAACCAGACAAATGTTATCCATGCAGGCGAAGTGTGGCGGATCTCCCGCAGTCTGCAATACCACGGAATGCCGTCAATTACATAGATCGGCTCGTGTACAAAATACCAAGGGATATTGATCAAACATCCGATCGCGCACACGGTTCCTATCACCACAGTTGCCGTTTTCTCTGTGCAGTAATTGGCTTTTAGCTTCTGACAAGAAATAGCTACAAATCGGTCAAAGGTGAAAGTCACCGTTAACCAGACGGAAGTGAGTCTGGCAGCAGAGGTGAACGCGTTGGTGAAACTACAGACTGGGGTGATGTCCAGGAAACTGCCTGGGAAATAAATTCGACATATCCGGTTTATTATCACGGCGGTGACGATGACAAGGAAGTCCGTCACCGACATCGATACCAAGTACAGAGTGATGCATCTGGAGAGGCCGCATTTCCCGCGAGACAGGATCCCGACCGTCACTAAATTCGCTGCAGAAAAAAAGGGAAAATGGGAAAAATGAGACGGCACAGAAGAAAGTTTGTCAAACGCCGTTTGTAATCTAGTAAAATGTAGAGTTTCGCTACCTGAAGGGCGTCCGAGTTATTTGAGAGGTTCCGGCTGCCCAGGGAGGTCGCATTAATGCAACACATTTAAAATCACTCACAATTTAAGCATGTTTTGGATCTGTCGGTAGATGTGGAATTGGGATGATCAACATGTATTGAGTCTGAAGTGGATATTGCTATTTGATAAAATAAACAAATAACATAAACGCGTTTGTCGCTCTGGAGTAAACACTGCCCAGTTCATCATCGGCTCTGACCTTCCTTCCATCGAGGGGATTTATCGCAGTCACTGCCTCAAAAAGGCTGGCAGTATCATCAAAGATCCATACCATCGTGGCTACAAACATATCACCCTGCTACCTTCGGGTAGAAGGTACAGGAGCCTGAAGACTGCAACGACCAGGTTCAGGAATAGCTATTTCCCCACAGCCATCAGGCTATTCAACCTGGCTCGGACAAATCTCTGAACATTAATAACCCATTATCTGTTATTTGAACTTCATCAGTTTATTTATTCATGTGTTTTGTAGTCAATGCCTACTATGTTCTGTTGTGCTGAAGCAAAGCAAGAATTTCATTGTCCTATCAGGGACACAAGACAATAAACTCACTTGAACTTGAACTTGAACTTAGAGCATGTTCAATTTGTCAAATTGGCAGCGATTTACAAGCCGAATCTATCCAGCCATTCGGAAGGAAACACTAATTTAAGAGAAGTTGGTGTTTCCATCTTATTACCTATGCATCGCTATCATCTTCCCCAGTGTTACCTCCGTAACCGTACACTAATGGGCATCATATGGTCATACTGAATTTAGTATCAACCGGATCTGCGTACATTGATCGCTCAGCTGGAATGATCCGATTTTTCACAGTTTGGGGACCACTGCTGGAAGAGGAACATGGAAGATGCACTGCGGCTGTCGATTCTCGTAACTAATAATTGGGCTTTGTGAGATCTATACTCCCTCTGCAACCCCCTTGTTCCTGATACCAAACGCTCTTGCCTAACAGGTCTATCAAGAAAAGATTCCGAAATGTTTATTGGCCGAGATCAAAAGCAGTTAGTTAGACAACAGTCTCAACTCCCCCACCGCCTTTGCGCGCGAAGAACCACTGCAGTTTCTTCCTTAAAGGGCCGATTTAAGCCTTGCATTGAGACTTTAGTTCCGCAATCTTCCATCAGAGGATATAACTCATCCGTGTATTCCATATCAAATCCGTTAATTGGAGACATAACGAACTGCAGATGCTGAAAAAGCCAAGTGCTGGAGTCACTGAATGGGTTAGGCAGCTTATGTGGAAGATTACGGGCGAACGTTTACGGGGCGAAGGCAGCAGAATGCAATAGACAATAGACAATAGACAATAGACAATAGACAATAGGTTCAGGAGTAGGCCATTTGGCCCTTCGAGACAGCACCGCCATTCAATGTGATCATGGCTGATCATCCCCAATCAGTTCGCCGTTCCTGACTTCTCCCCATATCCCCTAACTCCGCTATTTGTAAGAGATAGAAAGGGCAACACAGTTCAACCACGAATGGAGGAGCACCCTCGACGAACCGAATGGCATAATTATAATAATAATTAATAATAATAATAATAATTTTATTTATACAGCACTTTAAAAACAAACATAGCTGCAACAAAGTGCAGTACATCACTAATCATTGACAAAAAAGTTAATACACACCAAAAATAACAATCAAAAGAAATAGTAGGAAAAGACATGTAAAATAAAGAAACATCAAAAACACCACAAACAGAAGCAAAGCCTCAGGTATGGTTAAAAGCCAGGGAGTACAAATGTGTTTTAACACTGGATTTGAAGATGGACAGTGAGGGGGCCTGTCTGATTCCTATATCTTACGGCCTTTTTCTCTAAGGGTTGGAAGAGAGTTTCGACGCGAAACGTTACCTGTCGAATCCCTCCAAAGATGTCCCCTAGCACGCTGAGTTACTCCAGCAACATGTGTTTTGCTCAAATAATTGAATTGTTCTAAACACATCAATGCCTGTTTAGTTTATCACAAGGAAACACAACGCATAATATCCATTCTGTTCTCATAATTGAATTACCTGTTCTTTTGGCACATTCTGGCAAGTCGACACTCGGGGTCTTCAAAGCCCGGAATTGTTCTCCTTACCAGCAGAGTTCAGAACTGAAATTGATTCTTCCAAATGGGTCTGAATAGATTTTAGTACAAATAGAGTATACCCTCCACCTCTCTGCATTGAGTTTATGACTAAAAACGAAGTTTCGGCAATACTTTACCTGGAACAGCGATGACGGCAAGTGCAGTGTAATAGATGGTATAAGATAATCCGGTGGGCGGGGCGTGCATGGTCTTTGTCGCAGAGATGTTTGTTTCGTGATTCCACGCATAAGACTAAATGTTCCAATGGATCCCTTATTATACCGATTGCAAATCCTAATGAAGTCAATTCGACTCAACAACAATTGAACATTAGTTCCACCCACCGAACAAATATGTTCAGATTACATCACCGTTGACGCAATTAACAAACAGATTCGCTTTTTTTGATTCGCCGTAGGATTTACACAACGGGATGATCGAAAATCGTAAAACAAAATTCTGTGGCCTTGAAACACGGACACCTATGGTTATTACCAAAGGTGCACAACAATGCTGGAGAAACTCAGCGGGTGTAGCAGCATCTATGGAGCGAAGGAAATAGGCAACGTTTCGGGCCGAAGCCCTTCTTCAGACTGATGGGGGGTGGAGGTGAGAACCTTTTCCCTTTCTTAATGGGAATCTGAGGGGTCACTTTTTTTAAAACAAAGGGTGGTGGGTGTATGGAACCAGCAGCCAGATGAGTTAGTTGAGGCTGGGACTATCCCAATGGTTCAGAACCAGTTTGACAGGCACATGGATAGGACAAGGTACACAAAAATGCTAGAGAAACTCAGCGGGTGCAGCAGCATCTATGGAGCGAATGAAATAAGCAACGTTTCGGGCCGAAACCCTTCAGCCCGTTTCGGCCCGAATCGTTGCCTATTTCCTTCGCTCCATAGATGCTGCTGCACCCGCTGAGTTTCTCCAGCATTTTTGTGTACCTTCGATTTTCCAGCATCTGCAGTTCCTTCTTAAACACTATGGTTATTACCAAATATGGTTTAAATGCCATACAAATTACACACCAACAATATTGCATGCCGACTGTCGTTTTAAACTGTCAATACATTAAAGCACATTGGCCTTCATCAGACAGAGTATTGAGTATAGAAGTTGAGAGGTCACGTTGCAGTTGTATAAGACGTTGGTGAGACCACATTTAGGGTGTTGTGTTCAGTTTTGGGTACCGTGTTATAGGAACGATGTTGACAAACTGGAAGGGGTACAGATATTTACGAAGATGTTGCCAGGACTAGAGGGTCTAAGCTGTAGGCAGAGGTCGAGTAGGTTGGGGCTCCATTCCTTGGAACGCACAAAAACCCCCATCCCCCGCTCGCCCCGCACACCGGATTATTTTATAGAGAACGAACTCCTCAGGTTGACCAGTATGTCATGCAGGGGATGTATTGTCCATGATATGCCGCAGTTTGAGGAGCATCCCCCCCTCCAAGACCACCTCCCATGGATCCAACTCCGCCCTCAGGACGGAGCCAGTCTTTCTGATGAGTTTGTTGATCCTATTGGCGTCCGCAGCCTTCGCCCTAGTGCCCCAGCACACGGCAGCGAAGAAGATGGCACTGGCTACCACCGATTGGTAGAAGTTGAAGGAGCGGAACCTTCTCAAAAGTTGCTTGGTAGGCTGGATTTAATGTATTCCATAACTAGCCTCTCAAAGAAGTTAATTGAATTGAATTGAATTGAATTGAATAGATTTTATTAGCCAAGTATGTATACATACACGGAATTTGCCTCGGTTCTTTGCGCGCAAGTAACAACACGATACAGTAGACTATAAAAACCCATTATAAATTAAACATGATAAGAATGAAATAAAATATCAGAGCAAAAGGAGGCTCTAGACATTTGCCCGTTGAGTAGCGCTACTGCTCATGGAAAAACAACTGTTTTATGTCTGGCTGTGACAGTCCGGAGTCGCCTTCCAGAGGGAAGTGCTTCAAAGAGTTTGTGGCCAGGGTGAGAGGGGTCAGAGATAACATTACCCGCTCGCTTCCTGGCCCTTGCAGTGTACAGTTCCTCGATGGGGGGAAGATTGCAACCGACAACCGTCTCGGCTGATCGGAAGATGCCCTGCAGCCTCCGGATGTCATGCTTTGTGGCTGAGCCAAACCAGACCATGATGGAGAAGGGGAGGACAGACTCTATGATTGCAGTATAAATTGGAATATCATTGCCTGTGGCAGATTGTGTTTTCTCAGCTGCCACAGGACATACATCCTCTGTTGGGCCTTTTTGACTGTGGGGTCGATGATGGCCTCCCATTGAAAGTCACTGGAGATGATGGTTCCAAGGAACTTAAATGACTCCACAGATGTGGTTATTGTGTTGTTCATGGTGAGTGGGGGGTGCGGAGGGGAGCTCTCCGAAAGTT
The DNA here is from genome assembly GCF_028641065.1 of Leucoraja erinaceus. Taxonomy (NCBI): domain Eukaryota; kingdom Metazoa; phylum Chordata; class Chondrichthyes; order Rajiformes; family Rajidae; genus Leucoraja; species Leucoraja erinaceus. The sequence continues at coordinate 45,071,629 of NC_073391.1, read as the reverse complement.
CACAATTAATTCCACCGTCTAACGAGCACTGAGCTTCAGGTGAACGGTGGATGTCAAGGCCACTGGACTGCACTCAATAAGGCATTACGACTTATTACGTTTTCCTTCGCATCGGGGTGACGGTGGCATTCTGGAAGCAGGTGGGTACCTCAGAACGGAGTATGAAGAGATTAAACATGTCCGTGAACAGGCCCGACAATTGGTCCGCACAGTTCTTCAGGACGCGGCCAGAGACTCCGTCCGCGTCAGTTGCTTGCATAGTTTCAGGGACGATGAACATGAGGTATGTTGGGCCGTATACTTTCTGGAGCTAAGGTGGTTGAGAGGACATTGGGCAAAACTGTACTTGACGGGTATAGAAGAACATCCGTTCACCATGCCCGGGCAGTGCAGACTTTGCATCGCAGACAATGCCAAGATTTGATAGAAACGAGTATAATTAGGACCCTGATATAATTGGCTATGGCACGGATGGAGTATAATCATGCAATATAAAAAAAAAAATTGCTATGACACTTCATCGGGAATCATTTGTATATGTTTGCAGAAACAGCACGGAAATTGGCCAGACTGCATTGTTCGATTTCAAAAACTCAGTGGGCAACGCGAACTGAATGGTGTCCATCTCAGGTCTGGTAATTGAACGAATCCTTGATTCCATGATTGTTTGACCCGTGAATGCTGATCAAATGTGATATCAGGCGGGAGAAACAGACCTCCGATTTGCTCTGAACACCCAACGTTAATTAGATCATATATTACGCCATTGTCAATTCAGTCAATTAAAATATTTTTCTGACTGATCAAATAAAATGGGAAGGAATGCACTTGACAATTGTACTTGAAAACCTTGAGTTTTCTGACTTTAAGATTAATGAGTTTACATTACGCTGATGAACTTTCGTTCAACGAAGTATCAGTGAAAGGTTGATCTCGTTCCACTTAATATTGAAATGAACCGCATTGAAATGAACCTGAAGTCTACAGGAGGGACATTGTCTCAATGCAAAGCATGAAACTCATAGAAGGCGTAACAATAACCAAATTCCCATGATGTTTATAATTCAGGGCACCGACAGGTGGATAAATTGTTTGATAGACACAATTTGCTTGAGAATATATTTAAAAATTGCTTTTTGAAATATTTACATTGGACAGTGTGGGATCGTGAGGCACTGAGGTATTCGAAGCAGAGCTGAGCATGGGGGAATGGAGGAAGTTGAGCAAAGTGGAAATAGGGCGTGACATCTTATGGGTCAGCCATGATATGCTCGAATGACAGAGCGGCCTCGATGGTGTGCATGGCTTACCGCTGCCGCTCATATTTCGCGCTTTATTTTATCTATTCGGGACTGACCTTCCAGACGAGTGGGCCTGTACATCTGGCCGCCCGCAGCGGCGACTGCGGAAGTTTATCGCCCCGATCACGGAGGGACAATGGAGGAGGAGTGACTGTAATTTGTGTCTTCCACCACAGTGAAGAACGCTGTGGTGGATGTTTGTGTTCAATTCTTATTGTGTATTGTCTGTTCTTTTTGATTGTACCGTTGCTGGCAAATTCATTTCACTGCACTCTATCGTGTATGTGATGAATAAATCTGATTGATTGATCGATCTCCCACTAACACGAGAAGGTTGCGGCTTTGGAGCACGCACGAGGAACATAAGCGATCGCCAGAGGACCAATCGTTTTTTTACGTGCTCAGATGTATGATATTTTGTTTCCCCCCCCCCCCCCCCCCCCCACATATAGCATGGAAACGGGCGCTTCGGCCCACCGAGTCCATGCCACCCATCGATCGTCCGTTCGCTCTTGTTCTGTGGTACCCCACCTTTTCACTCCCGAAACATTAGGGGAACTTTCTGTTTGCAAAGGGCAATTAACCTGCAAACCCTCACATCTTTGCAATGTGGGAGGAAACCGGAGCATTCGGAGGAAAGTCACTAGCGAGAATGTGCAATGTTCAGGGCCGAATCGGGGTTTCTGGCGCTGTGAGGCAGCGGTTCCCCCAGCGATGCCACTGTGCCGCTCGGTAAGACAGCACCAATTCCCGTATTTAATGAAAAGCGAATCACACGAGTTGAGAGACGCCGGCTGGCTGCGGGCCGCCCATTTATCGAAAGATAACAGCTTTTCATCAAAACATTAACTGAAGCCTTCATCTTACTAATCACATTCCAAGGAAACGAACTACATTCCTCAGTTTTTAAGAAGGAACTGCAGATGCTGGAAATTCGAAGGTACACAAAGTGCTTCAAAGAGTATGTGACCAGGATGAGATGGGTCAGAGATTACCATACCCGCTCGCTTCCTGGCCCTTGCAGTGTACAGTTCTTCGATAGGGGGAAGGATGCAGCCAACAATCTTCTCGGCTGATCGAACGATGCGCTGCAGCCTCCGGATGCCGTGCTTGGTGGCTGAGCCAAACCAGTCCATGATGGCGAAGGTGAGGACAAGTTCTATGATGGCAATATAAAATTGGACCATCATTTTTTAAATCTGGATTTTTAATTCGTGTATTGTTTTTAAATATATATATAATTTATTATGTTTTTATAAGTGATATACTAAGATTTTATATGTACATTATGATATGTTTTAATATGCAATGCATTTTTATGTAATGTCCCCTTGTCTGGACCTCGATTCCGGAATAAAGTTTATTGTTATTATTATCATTGCTTGTGGCAGAATGTACATTCTCTGTTGGACCTTTTTGACTGTGGAGTCTGTGACTTTGTCACACTTATGTTTGTTACAGGTTTTTGTTACAGTTGGCGAGGCCACATCTCGAATTTTGCGTACAGGTTTGGTCCCCTTACCCCAAACAGGTCACAGTAGCATTGGACGAAGTCCAACAACGATTACCAGGCTTTCTCCTGGGATTGGAGAACTGTTCTACCAAGAGAGGCAAGAGAGTTTGGGATCAGTAACCCTTGGAGTTGAGTAGAATGAAAGCTCAACTTATTTAAACATATGAGATACTAAAGGCTAAACGGATATGTTTAGACAAGAAGTGTTTGGTTACTTGGATGTTTTCACTTGTGGGAAAGTTACAAACAAGAGGACACGGTTTCATAATGAGAAGGCGACCATTTAACGCTGAGTTCTCAGATATGTATTTTCTCAGAGGGTAATTAATCTTTGACGTTCTCTGGTCTGGAGGATGGTTCATTAGATACATTTGAGGTGGAGATAGATAAATCAAAGAGCCGAGCATTATGGGGAACTGGCACAAAGAGGGACTTGAGACGAAGATAGACCATGGGAGATCGTGGTTAATACCTTGACATCGTGGGGTCTGGGGGCCATCGCTCCTGATATTTTATTGTGTTTTGTGAGGTGGTGAAATGTGAAATGTGCAGTTTCCCGATGTTATTTATCGAGTGAAATGCGCCAATGCTGTTGCGGAGCACGGTTGGTGAAAAGCAATAAAGTCGAAAAAGTGCAACCCTGACACAACAAACAAAACAGAGACACGTGTTCCAGGATGAGGTGGGTGAAGATGAGATAGATGGAGAAAGTCATCTTTATTATCAACGGTTCTGTGTCCATAATTTATTAATCTGTGCTTAACGTTTAGGGACACTCGGTCTCCTTTCGATTGATTATTGGATCCAGATGAATGAGGGAAACACGGTTAAATGGTTCTTTATTGTCACATGTACCGAGGTACAGTGAAATTCTTCTTTTGGCATACAGTTCAGCAAAATATATTACACATAGCTCAATCCTATATTAAGTACAAACTGTACAGAAATAGTCCACTGAAACAATATACACAACTCGCCAGGTTTTGGCGCTATTATCAAGGAGGAAATGTGATATCAGACGGGAGAAACAGATCTGCCGATTTGCCCTGAACACCCAACGTTAATTTGATCATATCGTACGCCATTGTCAATTCAGACAATTACAATCTTTTTCTGACTGATCAATTAAAATGGGAAGGAATGCACTTGACAATTGTACTTGAAACCCTTGAGTTTTCCGACTTTAAGATTAATGAATTAATATTACGCTGATGAACTTTCGTTCAACGAAGTATCAGTGAAAGATTGATCTCGTTCCACTAAATATTGAAATGAACCGCACGATATTGCCTGAAGTCTGCAGGGGGGACATTGTCTCAATGTAAAGCATGAAACACATAGGAGGCTTAACAATAACCAAATTCCCAAGATGTTTATAATGCTGGGAATCGACTCAGGTGGAGAAATCGCTTGTTGGACACAAGGTCAAGATTCAAGATTCAAGAGAGTTTATTGTCACGTGTCCCAGATAGGACAATGAAATTCTTGCTTTGCTTCAGCACAACAGAATATAGTGGGCACAAATAAATCCAGAACAGAGCAGTGTGACCATATACCAATGAATATATATATATATATATATATATATATATATATATATATATATATATATATGTATATATATATATATACACACACATAAATAAGCAGGTAAAGTGCAATGGGCTATTAATGTTCAGAGTTTTGTTTAAGTTAAGTTTAATAGCCTGATGGCTGTGGGGAAGCAGCTATTCCTGAACCTGGATGGTGCAGATTTCAGGCTCCTGTAGCTTCTACCTGAAGGCAGCGGGGAGATGAGTGTGTGGCCAGGATGGTGTGGGTCCTTGATGATGCTGGCAGCCTTTTTGAGGCAGCGACTGCGTCAGATCCCCTCGATAGGAGGGGGGTCAGAGCTGATGATGGACTGGGCAGTGTTTATAACCTTTTGCCGTCTTTTCCGTTCCTGGGCAAAATCTGATTGGGAATATGTTTAAAAACTGCTTTTTGAATTGTTTACATTGGACAGTGATGGATTCAAAGCAGAGCTGAACATGGTTTGGGGAATGGGGGAAGTTGTGCAAAGTGTAAATAGGGCGTGACATCTTATGGGTCAGCTATGATATGCTCGAATGACAGAGCGACCTCGATGGTGTGCATGACTTACCGCTGCCGCTCATATTTCTCGCTTTATTTTATCTCCCACTAACGCAAGAAGGGTGCGGCTTTGGACCACGAATGGGGAACACAAGCGATCGCCAGCGGACCAATCGTTTTGTTACGTATGATGTTTTGTTTAATTTATTTTCCATATATAGCATGAAAACGGGCGCTTCGGCCCACCGAGTCCATGCCAACCATCGACCATCCGTTCACTCTTGTTCTGTGTTAACCCACTTATCCACTCCCGCCACATTAGGGAAATCCCGACGACTGCCTTGGTGCTACCTCCTGCAGCTCACTGACTTCATCCATTTCACCACTAACTTCCATCCGGGACTCAAATACACCTGGACCATTTCCGACATTTCCCTACCATTTCTTGACCTCACTATCTCCATCGCAAGCGATAGACTACTGACCGACATCCACTATAAACCCACTGGCTCCCATGGCTATCTGGACTACACTTCTTCCCACCATGCTTCCTGTAAGGACTCCATCCAATACTCCTAATTCTTCCGTCTGCGCCGCATCTGCACCCAGGATGAGGTGTTCCACAGCAGGGCATCGGAGATGTCCTCATTCTTCATGGAAAGGGGGTTGCCCTCTTCTACTATAGATGAGGCTCTCACCAGGGTCTCTTCTATACCCTGCGACTCTGCTCTCACTCCCACCCCCCCACTCATAACAAGGGCAGAGTCCCCCTTGTCCTCACCTTCCACCCTACCAGCCGTCACATACAACAAGTAATCCTCCGTCAGTTTCGCCACCTCCAACGGATTCCCACCACGTGTCTGCTATCCGCAGAGACCGCTCCCTCCGTAACTCCCTGGTCAATTCGTCCCTTCCCACCCGAACCACCACCTCCCCGGGCACTCTCCCTTGCAACCGTAAGAAATGCTACACTTGTCGTTTTACCTCCCCCCTTGACTCCATCCAAGGACCCAAGCAGTCGTTCCAGGTGCAGCAGAGGTTCACCTGCACCTCCTCCAACCTCATCGATTGCATCCGCTGATCTAGATTGCAGTTGCTCTACATCGGTGAGACCAAGCTTAGGCTTGGCGATCGCTTCGCCGAACACCTCCGCTCGGTTCGCAATAACCAACCTGATCTCCCGGTGGCTCAGCAGTTCAACTCCCCCTCCCATTCCGAATCCGACCTTTCTGTTCCGGGCCTCCTCAATGGCCAGAGTGACGACCACCGTAAATTGGAGGAGCAGCACCTCATATTTTGCTTGGGCAGTTTGCACCCCAGCGTTATGAACATTGACTTCTCTAATTTCAGATAGTCCCTACTTTCTCCACCCCTTCTTAGCCTTCCCTCAGCCCACTGGCTCCTCCTCTTCCTTTATTCTTCCCGTCCCCCACCCCCCACCACCCTCACATCAGTCTGAAGAAGGGTTTCGACCCAAAACGTTGCCTATTTCCTTCGCTCCATTGATGCTGCCTCACCCGTTGAGTTTCTCCAGCATATTTTGTCTACCTTCGATTTTCCAGCATCTGCAGTTCCTTCTTAAACATTAGGGGAATTATACGAAAGCCAATTAACCTGCAAACCCTCGAATATTTGCAATGTGGGAGAAAACCGGAGCAAACAGAGGAAAGTCACAAGCGAGAATGTGCGATGTTCTGGACCGAATCGGGGTGTCTGGCGCCGTGAGGCAGCGGTTCCCCCAGCGATGCCATTGTGCGCTCAGTAATGTCCCTGTCCCACTTAGGAAACCTGAACGGAAACCTCTGGAGACTTTGCGCCCTACCCAGGGTTTCCGTGCGGTTCCCGGAGGTTCCCCGAGGTTTTTTTGTCAGTCTCCCTACCTGCTCCGGCAACTACCTGCAACCTCCGGGAACCGCACGGAAACCTTGGGTGGGGCGCAAAGTCTCCAGATGTTTCCGTTCAGGTTTCCTAAGTGGGACAGGGGCATAAGACAGCACGAACCCCCGTATTTAATGAAAAGAGAATCACACGCGTTGAGAGACGCCGGCTGGCTGCTGGCCGCCTATTTATCGCTAAAGACCAACCCTTGTTACATAATGTCGGGTGGAATGAAGGAAAGATAACAACTTTTCATCAAAACATTAATTGAAGCCTTCATCTTACTAATGAAGCAATCGCATTCCAAAGGAACGAACTACATTCTTCAAATCCTCTCTGTTAACTTAATCTGGACCACTAGAGGGAGCTGATGCTATCTTTTTAACGAAGCAAATGCATGGCAAAGAAATAGCACCGCATTCTTTATCTCCTCCCGGAATTTACGCTGGGTCACTACATAAATGCAGGTGTTGGTGCATGAACTCAACAGCTGCAGCATGTTTCCACTTTCCTGGCGAATGAACCTTGGGTCGTTGAAGTTGGAACCACTGAAATAGGGTTCCTTTGAAAACTGAACGTAGAGGAAATCAACCACGTACGTCATCCACAACAGGATGAAGCTGCCCGAGATGGCGAAGAGTAAAATGATGGACTTCCTCCGGCTTTCCATCTCTGCGTCGCTCTGCTTATCTCCCTGATTCTGGGACATGAGTCTCGCGCGCGCTCTGCTGGCGACTAGGATGTGTCTGACCGTCAGCGCGTTCAATAGTAGTATCAGGACGAACGGGAGCCCAGGGTTTAAAATGCGCGCAAACCAATCATACACAGTCCATCCTATGGTGTTGTAACTGGGTTTTACGCTACAAAACCAGGGTTTATTGTCAACTATGTACTGGGGTTCGTAAATAAAGTACCAGGGGACGCTTTTGAGGCAGCTCAACACACAGATTGTCCCAATGACAATCGCCGCCGTTCTCTCGGTGCAGTATATGCTGTTCAGCTTCGGGCAACAAATGGCAACGAACCGATCAAAGGTGAAAGCGACCGTCAGCCAGACAGAACTCTCGGTGGCTGCATAAATTGCAACAGTGCTGAGAGTACAAGCTGGGGTTAAGGACATAAAACTAAATGGGAAATAAATGCCAATAATCCGGTTGAAGATGACAGCGGTGATAACGACCAGTAGATCCGTCACCGCCATGGACACCAGGTACCGACTGATGCATCTGGAGAGACCGCACTTTCCCCGGGACAGGATTACAATCGCCACCAAATTAACTGTGAGAGAGAAGAGAATTGAAATTAACAAACGTGTTATGAAATCCCCACCAAGTGCCACGTGACGCGATTCCACGATGGAATATTTTAATCCTGGCGAACCATCATTTATGGACGAAGGCACCAAACGAACAATTTGTATTTTACCAGTTCACCTCCACGTGTAATCTTCAGTTGTAAGCAATAAAAATAGGAACATGTACAAATATGAATTTGAAAAGAGTATGGAAAATCTGCGCTGCGTTAGTGGCGAGAAATAAACACACGATTCATTCTCTGTGATTCCTTAAGGCAATAGTCATAAAAAACGGAGTTGCGCGTTTTCTCTAACATAAGAAACATGGAAACATAGACACATAGAAAATAGGTGCAGCAGGAGGCCATTCGGCCCTTCAAACAAGCACCGCCATTCATTGTGATCAAGGCCGATCGTCCCCTATCAATAACCCGTGTCTGCCTTCTCCCCATATCCATTGACTCCACTAGCCCCTGGAGCTCTATCGAACTCTCTGTTAAATCCATCCAGTGACTTGGCCTCTGAAGTACCGTTAGGTTCACGTCATGAATGTCGGCAGTTTGCTGTCACGTTGACACAAAAAATAACGTACATAAAAATGCAAATAGAGTTGCCTTCCGCACTTGCAAAGTATACAGTTCCGTGGGACCGGGATACACATGTTTGCGGATCACCCACCACAGGTAGATAGATAGAAAGATAGATAGATAGATAGATAGATAGATAGATAGATAGATAGATAGATAGATAGATAGATAGATAGATAGAAAGATAGATAGATAGATAGATAGATAGATAGATAGATAGATAGATAGATAGATAGATAGATAGATAGATAGATAGATAGATAGATAGATAGATAATATAAAGACGACAATAGGTTTAAACATACTTTAAGCAATTAATTTATAAAAGCGAACATTAATGGTATATACCAGAAGAGCATGCCAATATTAAAATAAAGAGCCAGGATAACAGAAACACAATAATACAAGTTATTCATAAATCATGTCATACAAATGGTATTTATTAAATATCCCTCTAAACATTTCCATTCTTTGAAGAGGCAGGGGGAATTTTCGTCCCACACGGCCGCTCCCTTTGGATGCTAATACCCTCTTATCAATCTTTCTCACTGCAATATCTAAGGAAGCACACAAGAACCGCATTAAAATCTTGATAACTTGACGAATGTCAAAGCGTAAATATTCTCCAACCTAATTCACCAGGGCGCGGTAACGTGCTGCACACCGATACAATTTCCTTCCCATCAGAAGTCGAGCTCCAAAATTATTGTCATTGTAGACACGGGAGCGAAGAAGAAGAGGTTTGAAGGACGAATTTCTAAAATTTCTCCAGAACCCGCCCCTACTGCATATTTTTTATCAGACTGCAATAAAGATATACAAAATGATTTTGATTTATATTTTCCATATAATAAGGACATCTCAGTGAAGTTGGACATCGATGTATGCTTCAAAGAACTAGAGCAGGTAACTGGAGGCACGACCAATGCCATCTCTGTGAAATCCCGGAAACACGTGAAATAAATGAACGCTCGTCAGTTCGACATAACCAGGCGTAGTTTGACCATTTCTCTGCTGAGCTCGTACAATCATTTGCATAAAACTGCTAGAGTAAATCGGCGGTCAGACAGCATCCCTTCGGGTCGGGACCCGTCATCCGACCCGAAATGTCAACAATTTATGTCCTCTAGAAATGCTGCCAGACCCGCTGAGTCACTGCAGCAATTTGTGTCTTTTTACCCGCATTATTTGCATGCCACATATCAGACACCGAAACCGTCCGACGACCATCAGAGTAGGAGAAGATCAGTCGGTTAGGAAACACTTTAATAACATTCTCAAGCCATTTATGCATTACTTTCCGAACTTCGCCGAATAACGGGGATCTCAGGAAGGTGAACTCCGGAAAGACACCGGATAACATGAGCGGCTGAAAACATGCACAAGACGTGCAACATGGCAAAGAATAGCATTACCGCGCACGCTCCTGTCGAGGACCTGGTTGTGTGTTGAATTGCTCCGCTATTCAGAATTAGTTTATACCCGCTTGAGTCAAGTGCATTGCTCGTTGCTTGTAACAACGGAGCTGTCCGTTAAATGCACATTAGCGACTCCGCGAGTAACTTAGATCTCCTCAACTTGCATGCCAATTGAGATCAATGCAATGAAAATCTGGAGTGGTATCAGGTGCAGTGTAGCCGATGTTACTAACTTTAACAGAAATAACCCACAAAGTAATAATCTATCCCACCGTATTGTTTGATTTAAATCGTCCACGAGCAGGAGTAGACTTAAGCCTCGAGATTTTTCAGGAAGTTACCAAGCAGTGATGGTTGTTGTGACTGTAAATACTGTAAGTTTCTGCAAACGAACGTTGGTTGATGTCAAATATGTTTATTCATACTTTCTGTCAGTAATATCTCTCCAAACTCATAATACACCCTGTTTTTTTTACTCTTAAAAACAAAGGCAACGGGAGATGATTCAATGCAATTTAATTGTTTGTTAAAAATATTGACCACCGTTCGTATTTTATTGCCGCCATCGCTTAATTTCTAATGGATGCCCTCTAATACTGGCAAAAATGTAAACTCAATTATTGAAACATTTTGCGAAAGACCAAAAAGCTGTAAGGTTAGTTACTATCAACAATATGTCATTAAAAACCATTAGATATTTCGTACAACGTCTTACCCGGAACTCCAATAGCTGCAAGAAGCGGGTAGTAAATGGCATAAACGGGACCACTTATTCTGCCGTGCATTTTTCCAGTTTCGCTGCTGATATTCGGTCACGCAGTCTCTTCGCGATAGCTCAGCCAAACCTCTCAGTTAGTTATAGGCATACGGAATCCACAGAGAGGCAATTAGGCAACTATGTTGTTCAGTTTCTTGAACAAATAGATTTGGCATTGTTGTCCATTCTTTTATTTTGTGCGCGGTCGAATTTTATTCCAAAAATCACCTTGGAGACAACGATCCCTTATGGACCAGAATAGTCTCGATGCAATTTATCAGCAATTTCATCAACCACTGCTCAGTAACTAATTGGGATTTCGTTTCCCGTGGAGTTTTTATTTTTATTTGTGCGAATGGGTATGGAATACGAACATGATAAATATATTCAATGCGCGTCAACAATCGTGCAATTATTTTCAGTCATCATTTTGCGTTAATATTTACTGATTTGCATCGCCAATGTTCCTCGTCGTCGGCATGCAAATGCTTTCGTGTGAAACGATGATTTCTCCCAACTTTCAATGAGCCTTCAGAGATATTTACCAAATCATATTTTAATCGATACAGTAAAGTAAGAACAAATGTGGGCGTTATCCAATCGATAACAACATTAATTTAGCCAGCAAAGAAAGGGGTCGAGAGAACTACTGAGAATACAGTCTTTAAGCTCAAACCTAGCGTTGTCGCTGAGTTTTCGTATTCAATTTCTCTACTGGCTAAATTCCTATTGTTAGGAAATTGATGTTGTTGCTAAATTTAACATTGTCACGTGTACCGAGATATAGTCAAAATGTAAAGATGAAGGCGATGTATCGGTGAACAATCCCCATTGCCCATCAATTTAACTAACCTTGGCTCGAGGAGAATCCTCGTCAAACACACCAAAACAAAAGGTCTCCATGGCAGGAAAACCTGAAGGTTAGGAAATAGAAATGATGAACTTTATTCAGCACTCAATGCACAATACTATAACCCGATGACCAAATTCTGTGCTTCAGACGTTCCCTCACCCGCCACTTGTAATGTTAGAACAAGGAACATGGAACATCAGAGCACCGTAACAGCGCTTTCGACCCACTAAGTCTGTGCCGCCCATGGTTCCAATTTGAACTAATCTTAGTTATACATGATTTACAGCACTCTTGTTCACATTCCTGTCGAAATGCCTCGTAAATATCACTACCGTATCTGCATCCATTAGCACCGTGCAGCCCGTTCCAGGCACCTAATATGCTCAGTGTAAATCAAGTTGCCTCATAAATCTCCTTTAAACGTAACCCATCTAACGATAAACCTATGCCGTCTGACGTTTGACATTTTCACCCTGGGCAAAGGCGCTCATATTGTTTTCTGTTTCAGTCAGGTTGACTCCCCCCCCCCCCCCGTCTCAGCAACGTATATATCTATGTAAGATTTAGAGTAAATAGTTCCCTGGATAGGAAATGTAAAAAGTGTAAATAAATTGCGAGGCTACTCATGTTGACAATAGACGATAGACAATAGGTGCAGGAGTAGGTAATTCGGCCCTTCGAGCCAGTGCCGGTATTCAAAGTGATTATGGCTGATCATCCACAATCAGTACCCCGTTCCTGCCTTCTCCTCATATCCCCTGACCCCGCTAACATTAAGAGCCCTATCTAGCTCTCTCTTGAAAGTATCCAGAGAACCGGCCTCCACTCTTTTCTGAGGGAAAAAAATCCACAGCCTCACAACTCTCTGTGAGAAAAAGTGTTTCCTCGCATCCGTTCCAAATGGCTTACCCCTTATTCATAAATGTTGTCCCCTGGTCCTGGACTCCCCCAACATCGGGAACATGCTTCCTGCCTCTAGCGTGTCCAAACCCTTAATAATCTTATATGTTTCAATAAGATGCCCCCCCATCCTTCTACATTTCAGAGTATACAAGCCCAGCCGCTCCATTCTCTCAGCATATGACAGTCCCGCCATCTCGGGAATTAACCTTGTAAACCTACGCTGCACTCCCTCAATAGCAAGAATGTCCTTCCTCAAATTTGGAGACCAAAACTGCACACAATACACCAGGTGTGGTCTCACTAGGGCCCTGTACAACTGCAGAAGTGACCTCTTTGCTCCTATACCTTTTGTTATGAAGGCCAACATGCCATTCGCTTTCTTCGCTGCCTGCGGTACCTGCATGCTTACTTTCATTGACTGATGAACAAGGACCCCTTTGTACTTTCCCTTTTCCCAACTTGATACCATTTAGATAATAATCTGCCTTCCAGTTTTTGCTACCAAAGTTGATAACCAGACATTTACCCACATTAAACTGCATCTGCCATTCAACTGCCCACTCATCCAACCTATCCAAGTCATCATGCATTCTCATAGTATCCTCCTCATAGTTCACACTGCCACCCAGCTTTGTGTCATCTGCAAATTTGCTAAGGTTACTTTGAATCCCTCCATCTAAATCATTTATGTATATTGTAAATAGTTGCGGTCCCAGCACCGGTAATTCACTAGTAATTGAGGTAATTCACTAGTCACTGCCTGCCATTCTGAAAGGGACCCGTTAATCCCTACTCTTTGTCCAGGTCCGCAACCCTACCCCCAATACCATGTGTCCTAATCTTGCCCACTAATCTCCTATATGGGACCTGATCAATTGCTTTCTGAAAGTCCAGGTACACTACATCCATTGGTTCTCCCTTGTCCATACATCCTCAAAAAATTCCAGAAGATGAGTCAAACATGATTTCCCCTTGATAAATCCATGCTGACTCGGACCGATTCTGCTAATGCTATCCAAATGTGCCGCTATTTCATCCTTTATGATTGACTCCAGCATCCTCCCCACCACTCACCGACGTCAGGCCAACTGGTCTATAATTCCCTGTTTTCTCTCTCCCGCCTTTCTTAAAAAGTGGGATAACATGAACTGCCCTCCAATCCACAGGACTGATCCTAAATCTATTGGAAAATGATCACCAATCATTGGGAAATGATCACCAATGCGTCCACGATTTCAAGAACCACTTTCTTAGGTGCCGTGGGATGCAGACCATCAGGCCATATGGATTTATCAGCCTTCAGTCCCATCAGTCTGCCCAACACTAATTCCTGCGTAATGTTGATTTCCTTCAGTTCCTCCATCACCCAAGATCATATGGCCACTAGTACATCAGGAAGATTGTTTGTGTCCTCCTTAGTTAAGACGGATCCAAAGTACCTGTTCAACTCATCTGCCATTTCCTTGTTCCCCATAATAAATTCACCCTTTTCAGTCTTCAAGGATCCAACTTTGATCTTAACTAATGTTTTCCTCTTCACATATCTAAAGAAGCTTTTAGTATCTTCCTTTATATTCTTGGCTAGTTTATCTTCGTACCTCATCTTTTCTCCCCGTATTGCATTTTTAGTTATCTTCTGTTGCTCTTTAAACGTCACCCAATCCTATGGCTACCCGCTCATCTTTGCTATGTTGTACTTCTTGTCCTTTATTTTTATACTGTCCCGGACTTCCATTGTCAGCCACGGTCGCCCCTTACTCCCCTTGGAATCTTTCTTCTTCTTTGGAATGAACTGATCCTGCAACTGTATTATTCCCAGAAATACCCGCCATTGTTATTCCACTGTCATCCATGCAAGATTATCTTTCCAGTCAATTTTGGCAAGCTCCCCCCCCCCCCCCCCCCCCCCCCCCCCCCCCCATGGTTCCATAGTCCCCTTTGTTCACCTGTAAAACTGACACCTCCGATTTACCCTTCTCCCTCTCAAATTGTGGATTAAAATTTACCATATTATGGCCACCGAATGGCTCATTAACCTCAAGTTCCTTTATCAAATCCGGTTCATTACACAACACTAAATCCAGAATTGCTTGCTGCCTGCTAGGCTCCAGTACAAGCTGCTCTAAGAATCATCTATCTATCGATAGATAGGTAGATAGATAGATAGATAGATAGATAGATAGATAGATAGATAGATAGATAGATAGATAGATAGATAGATAGATAGATAGATAGATAGATAGATAGATAGATAGATAGATAGATAGATAGATAGATAGATAGATAGTTACAGAGAAAGGTTGAACAGTTACAGAGAAAGGTTGAACAAGTTAGGGCTTTATTCTTTGGAGCGCAGAAGGTTAAGGGGGACTTGATAGAGGTTTTTTAAATGATGAGAGGGATAGACAGAGTTGACGTGGAAAAGCTTTTCCCACTGAGAGTAGCGAAGATTCAAACAAGGGGACATGACTTGAGAATGAAGGGACTGAAGTTTAGGGGTAACATGAGGGGGAACTTCTTTACTCAGAGAGTGGTAGCTGTGTGGAATGAGCTTCCAGTGAATGTGGTGGAGGCAGGTTCGTTTTTATCATTAAAAAAAAAATTGGATAGTTATATGGATGGGAAGGGAATGGAGGGTTATGGTCTGAGCGCAGGTATATGGGACTAGGGGAGATTATGTGTTCGGCACGGACTAGAAGGGTCGAGATGGCCTGTTTCCGTGCTGTAATTGTTATATGTTATATGGTTATATGGTGATAGATAGATAGATAGATAGATAGATAGATAGATAGATAGATAGATAGATAGATAGATAGATAGATAGATAGATAGATAGATAGATAGATAGATAGATAGATAGATAGATAGATAAATTAATGCACAAATAAACACATTGAAGAATTAATAGTTTAGTCAAGTCAAGTCAAGTCAAGTCGTCACATTTATTTATATACCACATTTAACAACCAACTCTCGTTGGCCAAGGTGCTTTACATTTGTTATAAGAATTGTATAAACAAACAAACTAAATACATTTATACATATAGCCCTCGTTCAGGAAAGGCTTGGGAGTATAGATAAGTTTTTAGTCTTGACTTAAAGGAGTCGATGGAGGAGGTGGATATGCAATGGAAGGCATTTAAAGACTGCACGGATGAACTACAGCAATTGTTTATCCCAGTTTGGCAAAATAATAAATCAGGGAAGGTAGTGCATCCGTGGATAACAAGGGAAATCAGGGATGGTATCAAAAGAAAAGATGAAGCATACAAATTAGCCAGAAAAAAGCAGCCTAGCAGAGGACTGGGAGAAATTCAGAGTCCAGCAGAGGAGGACAAAGGGCTTAATTAGGAATGGGGAAAATAGATTATGAAAGAAAACTGGCAGGGAACATAAAAACTGACTGCAAACGTTTTTATAGATATGTGAAGAGAAAAAGATTAATTAAAACAAATGTAGGTCATTTGCAGTCAGAAACAGGTGAGTTGATCATGGGGAACAAAGACATGGCAGACCAATTGAATAACTGCTTTGGTTCTGTCTTCACTAAGGAATATCTGAATGGTGCCAGATTAGGAAAAGGGGAGGTGCAATGAGACCGGGTGTGCTTGTACACCAGTCACTGAAAGTAAGCATGAAGGTTCTGCTGGAAGCGGGGAAAGCTAATGGCACATTGGCCTTCAATGCGAGGGGATTTGAATTGTGGAGCAAGGAGGTCCACATCTGGAGTGAAATATTGTGTGCAATTTTGGTCTCCTAATTATTGCCATTGAGGGAGTGCAGCGTAGGTTCACCAGGTTAATTCCCGGATGGCGGGACTGACATATGATGAAAGAAGGGTCGACTAGGCTGGTATTCACTGGTATTCAGAAGGAAGGGAGGATAAATTATAGAAACATGTAACAATCTTAGGGGATCGGACAGGCGAGATGCAGGAAAACTGTTTCCGATGTTGGGGGAGTCCAGAACCAGGGGTCACAGTTTAAGAATAAGGGGTGGGCCATTTAGGACTGAGATGAGGAAATACTTTTCACCGAGAAAGTTGTGAGGCTGTGGAATTCTCTGAAACAGAAGGCAGTGGAGGACAATTCACTGTATGTTTTTAAGAGAGAGAGAGAGATTTAGCTCTTAGGACAAAGGAAGCAGGGGATTTGGGGGGAAAGCAGGAACGGGTACTGATTTTGGATGTTCTGCCATAATCATATGGAATGGCGGTGCTGGCTCGAAGGGCCGTATGGCCTACTTCTGCAGCTATTTGTATTTGTTTCTATGTTTCTATCACAGTTTTGGATGAGCAGGTAGGTCGACCGGGATTGGAAGGATGTGGATTATGGGCAGGTAGCTAAGAGTTGGAAACTTATTTTAATCCCTCACCTTGACGGAGATGCGATTTTTTTCCGTATCGTATCTTTTTCCGCACTGCGGCCTAACATCGCGGAGCTGGCGACCTTTGATGGAGATCGACTTCGGCAGTTCCAACCGAGGGAGCTGCGGACTTATCATCGCGGAGCTCGCGGTTCCTGAATTGTTGCTTTTTTTTAGTATGGCTGTGTGGTAATTGGAGTTTCACTGCACCTTAATCGGTACATATGATAAACTGATCTTTGAACCTTTGACACTGTACAACGTACATCACTTCTTTCCGTGCTGCGCGTTGTACATTCTATGTTCTATGTTCTATATAACTAGTCACTGACTCATTAGCTGTCGGAGGGTTGTACATTGGAAGTTGGCGGGCGTATTGTTTTGTCAATAAGCCATGAGATGTAAGACGATCAGCTTGCGACAGACTGCGGATTCACAGAAGCTTCTCCCCGCAAGTACCCAGCCGGCCCACAACCAAAGATGACTTCCTAGGACATCAGTTCCACATCTGGGTTAACCACAATAAGTGGGCCAAAGGGCCTGTTTCCGAGCTGTATTTCTAAAACTAAACGAAACTCCCCTCTCTCCTTCTGCTCTATGCTCTGCCTCTCTGTCTCTGTCCCCCTATCCCAATGTCTCATCGTCTCTCTCTCTCCGCCCCGCTCTCTGTCTCTCTCCCTGTCTCTCTCTGTCTACAATAAACGGGTGGTCGCTGGTCAGCGCGGACGCGGTGGGCCTAGAGGGTTGTATCCGCGCTGTATCTCTATAATAAGCTAAACTAAATTACAACTGGACATTCAAAACCGGCCCTATTTATGGAAGGGTCAGACACTATCGATATGTTCCATTCAGTTCATCTGGATTCTGGGGTATGTGTTGTATCGATCGTGAGACAGGTGACGCAATGTCTGGCCCAATATCTAGATACACAAAAAAGGCTGGAGAAACTCAGCGGGTGCAGCAGCATCTATGGAGCGAAGGAAATAGGCAACGTTTCGGCACGAAACGTTGCCTATTTCCTTCGCTCCATAGATGCTGCTGCACCCGCTGAGTTTCTCCAGCTTTTTTGGGTACCTTCCATTTTCCAGCATCTGCAGTTCCTTGTTAAACACCAATATCTAGATATCCTTCTCTAAAACTAAAATGTAGAGTTGACTAGAATGGTTTATCTTGGCTTTTATCCCATTCGACTCCAATGTACGCGGTAGACTAATCTTATTCTTGCACTTTTCAACGTGATTAAAGGGCAGTTTGCAGTCAATGGAAGCGAGGTGGGATTGGAGTGGTACTAACATCGGACTGGGCAATGATGATTGGACTCATGCTTCAATGAATGACAGACAAAGGATTTTGGTGTGTAATTCTGTAATACCCGCTTCCCCAATTAAAGTGTCATTTTCAGCACGAATTTCTTACCTGAATCTACTATATGATGCAACCTGAATTGTTTGTTCGGTGACTGGAACTAACTCTGTTTGTAATGAGACGTATTGGTCTCCATTGGCGTGGCAACAAGTATAATAAGGGAGTCCATAAACAATGAAAGGCGAGGTTTGTGCGTGGAATCTTGGTCAAACGTGTCAACTGTACAGAGAACATGCACGCCCCGCCCACAGGATTGCCGTATGCCATTTACTATACGGCACTTGCAGTTATCGCTGTTCCAGGTAAGGGTTGCAGTCCGATTTCCATTTTTGTAATTGTTCTAGTCAAGCCATGGCTCGGCACAGACCGGCGAGTGTATTATATTTGCAATTAGCTTTGATCGAACTTCATTCTGAAAAATTAATTCTGCCCTGAGCACAATTTCCAAAGAAATGAATACTAGATTCAGAAGTGTTGCCGGTATATCGATGGCTAATTAATAAGGACAGATTCTGTAAAATTGGATAGCGGTTCATTCTGTTTAAATAATGAAGGAAGGGTTAACATATTGAAACGAATAAATGGGGCAAACAGAAAGACAACTCTCCTCCTATAGGACAAGCGATATCAAGTTAAACTTGAAACCAAGGTATTTGGGAAAAGGCTGGAGAATTTCTCCATACATGATGTCCGGCTTTTTGAATGGCCTTCCACCATTTTGGGTGTATTCAAAATTTCGTAGCCCGGCTTGATGGTCCCTTGTCACGCAACCATGTTTCAGGGGAAGAAGCTATTAGCTATGAAGTTATTATTTTCTAGTAGGCAATTAAATTGTCTACCGGAATAGAGAAACCAGGTTTATTGTGGATCTCTTTATTCGATGCGAACCCAGCCGTGCGCTGTAAAAAGTTTCATGTTCGTGATATCGGCCCTGCTGAGCAATCCTTGCCAGTATCGCACCTGAACTCAGCCAACCGCAGAAACTTGGTCAAGGTCCATTCTAGCAGTGAACTAAATTAGTAATAGATATTGCCCCTGAACCTAACGCGCTGCTAAAGAAACTTTAGAGATGATTTGATGACGGAATGGAAATACTGCATTCCCCGAATTAATGATTCTCCCAAATTAAGTAGCAAATTAATGTAAGACACGTTGGAAGGTAAATCGCTCCAAGAAGAGGATTGCGTTAACTTCGAGTAATGTTACACGATTAATTTCTAATGTAACATTCGCCCAGAATGAGTGTATTGCCGACGATGTCCCATCAATTAGAAACATAGAAATTAGGTGCAGGAGTAGGCCATTCGGTCCTTCGAGCCTGCACCGCCATTCAATATGATCATGGCTGATCATCCAACTCAGTTTCCCGTACCTGCCTTCTCTCCATATCCCCTGATCCCCTTAGCCAGAAGGGCCACATCTAACTCCCTCTTAAATATAGCCAATGAACTGGCCTCAACTACCCTCTGTGGCAGAGAGTTCCAGAGATTCACCACTCTCTGTGTGAAAAAAAGTTCTTCTCATCTCGGTTTTAAAGGATTTCCCCCTTATCCTTAAGCTGTGACCCCTTGTCCTTGACTTCCCTAACATCGGGAACAATCTTCCTGCATCTAGCCTGTCCAACCCCTTAAGAATGTTGTAAGTTTCTATAAGATCCCCTCTCGATCTCCTAAATTCTAAGGAGTATAAACCAAGTCTATCCAGTCTTTCTTCATAAGACAGTCCTGACATCCCAGGAATCAGTCTGGTGAACCTTCTCTGCACTCCCTCTATGGCAATAATGTCCTTCCTCAGATTTGGAGACCAAACCTGTACGCAATACTCCAGGTGTGGTCTCACCAAGACCCTGTACAACTGCAGTAGAACCTCCCTGCTCCTATACTCAAATCCTTTTGCAATGAAAGCTAAAATTCTGAGAATAATGTAATGAACGCCTGAATGGTTTGGGCATATCATGACTTTTATTCAGCGTAGGACGGAACTGCAGATGCGGATTTATACCAAAGGTAGACACACAATGCTGGAGTAACACCGCGGGACAGGCAGCATCTCTGAAGAAACGGAATAGGTGGCGTTTCGTGTTGGAACCTCTCTTCAGACTTAAGACGTCAGACTTGTAATAAGCTCAATGTCACTGAAAGTTCAAACTCCTGCTTGGGAGAGCACAGTATATCAGTGTCGATGCTTTAAAGAATCAAGACCGCATACTTATGCCCCTGTCCCACTTAGGAAACCTGAACGAAAACCTCTGGAGACTTTGCGCCCCACCCAAGGTTTCCGTGCGGTTTCCGGAGGTTGCAGGTGGTTTCCGGACGTTGCAGGTAGTGGAAGCAGGTAGGGAGACTGACTAAAACCTCCGGGAACCTCCGGGAACCGCACGGAAACCTTGGGTGGGGCGCAAAGTCTCCAGAGGTTTCCGTTCAGGTTTCCTAAGTGGGACAGGGGCATTAGTTTGCGTTCAGTATTTCCCTGAAAATGTAACATGTACTCTCACATTCTCTCGTTTCCCTCCATCCCCCGCTCTCTGATTTCAGCCAATTTAGCGGCGATCGTGGTTTTGTCACAAAACAAATGCGGTCTGTCCAAATGCATCACTCGCTACCTGCTGTCCATGTCAGTGACGGATCTTCTTGTCATTATCACCGCGGTCATAATCAACAGGATCGGTGGGATTTACTTTGCGGGCAGCTTCCTATCCATCACCCCAGTCTGTAGTCTTACTATTGCGGTGACATATGCAGCCAGGGTCAGTTCCGTCTGGTTAACGGTGACTTTCACCTTTGATCGGTTTGTAGCTATTTCTTGTCAGAAGCTGAAAGCAAAATATTGCACCGAGAAAACAGCAACAGTGGTCATAGGAACAGTGTGTGTGTTGGGATTTTTGAGCAATATCCCATGGTATTTTATACACGAGCCTATCTATATAATCGACAACGTTCCGTGGTATTGCAGGCTGAAGGAAATCCGTTACACTTCGCCAGTGTGGACAGCACTGGACTGGTTTGATAGAATTTCCACCCCGTGTCTCCCGTTCCTCCTGATTTTGCTGCTGAACGCGCTGACGGTGAGATACATCCTGGCGGCCAGCAGAGCCCGCAGGAGGCTCCGGGCCCAGAGCAATGGACAGACTCAGAGCGACCCAGAGATGGAAAGTCGAAGGAAGTCCATCATTTTGCTCTTCACTATCTCCGGAAGTTTCATCCTCTTGTGGATGACGTATGTTGTACAGTTCCTGTACGTCCGCATCACAAACGACTACAACTTCAAAAGCTTCAATGACCCCAAGTTTATTCTCCAGGAAGCCGGAAACATGCTTCAACTCTTGAGCTCTTGCACTAACACCTTCATTTATGCAGCAATCCAGAGAAGATTCAGGGAAGAGTTAAAGAAAATGTTTACATTTCCATTAAGAATGTTTCGTGAATGATAAATATAAAAATAAAGAATGAAAAAATGTTCAATTGAATCTATTGAATCGCATGAAGTTAACGAGCGATGTAACGAATTAACAGTTTTGAATCCCAGATACTTTCTTCGAATCCGTTTTTCACTCCTAATACAATTCAATACAATACGGTTTTATTCGTCACATTGCACATAAAGTGCAAGTGAAATGAATTTGTCAGCAGTGGTACAACGATAAAGAACACTCAAATACACAATAAAAATTTGAACACAAACATCCACCACAGCATTCATTACTGTGATGGAAGGCACAAAAATGGCCGGTTCTCCTCCATTTTCTCCAATCCTCCACCTAAGGGTAATATTTAATGTTTTATGAAACATTTTTACTATTCGCCCTCTATCTTAATGATGATGATACCGATTTAGTAAAATATTATCCTAATTCGGCAGTCTGCTTCCTGTGTCAATTACATAACGCCCCAATTACTGAGAAATGGCCAATGCGTACTAATAAATAAATATTTGAAAACTCTGATATCTGAGTTTTTCAAGAACAGAAATAACCCAACAAAATGAGGGCTGACCACCGTAAATAGAGAGAATATACCATTTGACTGATAGGTGATCCTAATGGAGTGGTGGCTAAAGTTTCACATCTCCCTGCTGGTCACCTACAGAGCCAACGTCATATATTTTTGGGCAGCTCACATTTCTGCATCACCGCACTTTATGAATACAATTGAAATCCGGGGCTTTTGCCATAATGATTAATACAATTTGAGGGGGGGGAGAGGGGGGGTGGGGGAGGGGGAGAGGAGAGAGGGGGGAGAGGAGAGAGGGTGGGAGAGGAGAGAGGGGGGGAGAGAGGAGAGAGAGAGAGAGAGAGGGGGGGTAGAGGAGAGAGGGGGGTGAGGAGAGAGGGGGGAGCGGAGAGAGGAGAGGGGGGGGGGAGAGGAGGAGGGAGAGGGGAGAGACGAGAGATGGGAGAGGAGGAGAGGGGGAGAGAGAGAGAGGGGGGGGGGAGGAGAGGGGAGAGGGAGAGGAAGAAGGGGAGAGAGAGAGAGAGAGAGAATGAGAGAGGGATAGGGAGAGAGATGTGGGGAGAGAGAGAGAGAGAGAGAGAGAGAGAGCCTTTTTAATTCAACCGAAACAACCATTTGCAGGCAGTGCTGTTTTACTTCAAACTAACTATATTTTCATTTTTAAACCAAATTAAGGATCATGGAGTGATTCTGCGTGGAACCAGGCCCTTCGGCCTAACTTGCCCACGCCGGCCAAAATGCCCCAGCTACACTAGAAAACATAGAAACATAGAAAATAAGTGCAGGAGGATGCCATTCGGCCCTTCGAGCCAGCACCGCCATTCACTGCGATCATGGCTGATTGTCCCCAATCAATAACCGGTGCCTGCCTTCTCCCCATATCCCTTGATTACACTAGCCCCGAGAGCTCTATCTAACTCTCTCTTAAATCCAACCAATGATTTGGCCTCCAATGCCCTCTGTGGCAGGGAATTCCATAAATTCACAGCTCTCTGGGTGAAAAAGGTTTTTTCTCACCTCAGTCTTAAATGGCCTCCCCTTTATTCTAAGAAGGCCTCCCCTTTATTCTAGTCCCATCTGCGCGCGTTTAGTCCACCTCCCTCCAAAGCTGTCCTGTCCATGTACCTTTCGAACAGTTTCTTAAAGGTTGGAATAGTCCCAGCAGCAACTACCTCCTCTGGCAGCTTGTTCCATACACCCACCACTCTTTGTGTGAAAAAGCTACCCCTCAGATTCTTATCCCCTTCACCTTATACCTATGCCCTCTGGTCCTCGATTCACATACTCTGGGCAAGAGACTCTGTGCATCTACCCGATCTATTCCTGTCATGATTTTGTATACCTCAAAAAGATAGTTTAGTTCAGCACTTTTGATCAATCTTCCTGGTACAAATGTCTAAAAAAACCGTAATGCTTATCTTTTCAATGGACTGCAAACCATTACAAAATGGCTCGGGTCAGCAACTCCAACGCCTAATATCGAAGAATATTGCAAAGAGTGGTAAGCAAAGATCCTAGAGGAACAAGATAGACCACTCCTCCGAAATCCAATGGACTGACGTGTAGTACTAAGAGGAACGTCACGGCCGCCATTTGTTTATGCCAAACGCGACATCTTTGGTAGCGGGGCCGGACTCTGCTCTATAATCTTTGGTGGTAAGAATGGTGAAGACAGCTCTGTCCATCACAGGTAATAAACCCCCCCCCCCCCACCACACACACACCCACACACACACCATCACCACCATCAAAGGGATGTACAAGAGTCGCTGCCTCAAAAAGGCAACCAGCATCATCAGTAGCCCACACCAGTCTGGCCACACTCTCATGTCACTCCTGCCATCGGAAATAAGTGATACGAGCCTGAAAACTGTAACGTCAAGGTTCATGGGTAGCTTCGTTGCTACAACCGTTGGGTTAATAAACGCTACAACGTTCAAATAAGCTCCGAACTACATCCACTTTTGTTTTTGCACCGTTATTGCCATTAATCACCCTGACTCTTGACTCTTAACTATTTTATCCTTTGCAATGGACGAACATCTACAAGCACATACGGGTCGTCAACCGTTTTGAAGAATACGTTTCCTACTTGTAAACGACAGCAACGTCTTTAGGTGAAACACAGGGTGAATGGCTCTTGTGCAAAATAAGTTACCTTCATTTTCTACTTGCAGACCGTGTATTGTGTGAGCTTGTTTGCAATGCAAGGCGTATGCTGTAATTTGCCTATGAGGTCTCATCTTGCACTTTCTGTTTTATGAGACCGCCTTAGCGAGTACATCTTGTAATCTTGTGTAGAACTTGGATGGTGGGTGTGAACAATATTTCTACAGAGATGTATCGAAAAATGTTGCAGTTGTACAGGGTCTTGGAGAGACCATACCTGGAGTATTGCGTACAGTTTTTGTCTCCTAATCTGAGGAAAGACATTCTTGCCATAGAGGGAGTACAGAAAGGGTTCACCAGACTGATTCGTGGGATGTCAGGATTTTCATATGAAGAAAGACTGGATAGACTCGGCTTGTACTCGCTAGAATTTAGAAGATTGAGGGGGGTTCTTATAGAAACTCACAACATTCTTAAGGGGTTGGACAGGCTGGATGCAGGAAGATTGTTCCTGATGTTGGGGAAGTCCAGAACAAGGGGTCACGGTTTAAGGATGAGGGGAAATCTTTAAGGACCGATATTTAAGAGGGAGTCAGATGTGGCCCTTGTGGCTAAATGTATCAGGGGGTATGGAGAGAAGGCAGGTACAGGATACTGAGCTGGATGATCAGCCATGATCATATTGAATGGCGGTGCAGGCTCGAAGGGCCGAATGGCCTACTCCTGCACCTATTTTCTATGTTTCTATCTGGGTCTGGGTGCCTGTTATGCTGCTGAAAACAAGACTTTCATTGTATCAGCGTTACACTGATCTAACGTTCGCAATGGAAAGGGGAAAATGTGGATGGCATTGATGGCAGTGTGGGACATGTTTCTATGTTGTGAATCCACCGTGCGTTGAATGAGTCCTCCGTGTATTATGTAAGTGCATTTCGTTTTGTGCAAATTAGATTTACAATGTTGCGACACAGGACAAAAACACGTAACCACCTCTACTCTGTTGCTTCAATTCTCTCCTCAACTATATCTCACCCAACTGCGGTTGTTTCGCCTCGATGGCCAATGACTGGAAAACAAAATGAGCACAGGGAACGTGTGTCAATTTTATTCCTTTAAGAAATTGAATCATCGTTCATCTAATTGAATCTCTGTGGATTCCCGCCACGTAAAACTGAGAGGTCGGTTGTGGCAAAATTGCACTCCGGAATACCTTCAGGATAAACCAACCCATCTCATGAACAATGCACGACAGAATAACGGGTCCAGTTTATGCTATTTATTACCCACTTCTTGCAGCCATCGGCGTTCCGGGTAAGCCGTTGTACTAAATCAGCGAGTGATATATCGATGTTTAATCAATTGCTGTTTTTCTGACAATTAACAAGGTGGCACATATCTCTCTGTGTGTTTCTACCTCGGTAAGCAAGCTGCAATGGTTCATTTTCAGAATTTGTCACGAAACGAAACTTTTGGTAACTACTTATAAAATGTGAGGCTTTGATGAGAGGTCTCCTGTCGGACTTGCTGAAATCAACCACGCCAGCTTGCACAAATCCTGACCCTCAGTGATGATACAAAATGATTAATGTCGGTCTTGCAACCTGAGATGCCTTTTCCCGAAATGTATTTCTATTCATTTCACAACGATTGCTAATCGGGAAGATGCAAATTCAACTGCAAATTCGTAATCATAGATTGTATGCCATCACTCCAAGCCACAATTTACCCGATCTACGTGGACGATGTCAATGGTCCAAAGTCGCAGAGCGATTCAACAGACCAGGAGATCCCTATCGAACAACAGTGGTGGCTGGATGGTGTGCGAGGTCATGCTTACTTTCGGACTTCTCTTTGCCACAGATTATCTTTGCTTTACCGGACGAGACTAATGGGCTCTCCTACCACGCATAACGTCTTCATTTTAATCGGCCTTGGGCCAGAGCTTCTTATTTGTTTTCAGAAGATGCTACAATCTCTCATGGGTCTTGGAGAACATTCTTGATCGTTTTACTTTACGGATATTTACTGTAAAGGTTGTTCTCTGATCATTTTCTTTAACACATCCAAGTTAACGCCGATATTGTGTTTATTGTTTGAGCGTGCATACAGATAAATATAAATTGTGTTCTGCAACTTGATGGTTAGTTTGGGGCGACTTTGTACCTTGCGGTTCAATATCTTATCAGTATCGTATTTGTGGCACCACTACCTTGCTATACCTTATGCGTCAAGGCTCAATACACTTCAATGTAAAGGGAAACTGGTACATTGTGTTTGTACCGTTACTGGAAAGGCCGCAGTACAGATTGACAGCCATAGTGGAAGAGACCTAGATTTTCATTGCATTGTCCCCTCAAAGGGAAAATTGTTCGCTAATAGATACCGACTAACATTCAATGGATTTTCGCGATACCTTCAAATCCTTCGCACTCGTGTCCTTGCCTTTACATTGAGAGCTAAATATTCCGGGTAAATTCGTGACAGAAAATTATACCGGGAACTATTTATTTTCGCTTTGCTCTCAATCTATAAAACTATTATCTGTAAGAACTTTAAAACATTCGGCTGATAGTTTGAATATCCATAGAAACGTAGAAAATAGGCGCAGGAGTAGGCCATTCGGCCCTTCGAGCCTGCACCGCCATTCAATATGATCATGGCTGATCATCCAACTCAGTATCCTGTCCCTGCCTTCTCTCCATACCCCCTGATCCCTTTAGCCACAAAGGCCACATTTAACACCCTCTTAAATATAGCCAATGAACTGGCCTCAACTACCTACTGTGCCAGATAATTCCACAGATTCACCACTGTGTGTGTAAAAAATGATTTTCTCATCTCGGTTCTAAAAGATTTCCCCCTTATCATTAAACTGTGACCCCTTGTTCTAGACTTCCCCAACATCGGGAATAATCTTCCTGCATCTAGCCTATCCATCCCCTTAATAAATTTGTAAGTTTCTATAAGTTTCGAACCACTGTGGATGGCTCGTTTTTCATCATGACAATAGACAATAGGTGCAAGAGGAGGCCATTCGGTCTTTCGAGCCGAATCTTGTATTGTCTTTCAGTGGACTGGTTACACGCAACAAAAAGGGGTTCACTGTACTTTGGTGCACGTGACAATAGACTAAACTCAACTGGGCTAAACTAAAATAAATACGATAACACGTCTATTAATTTTAAATTTATTTTCCATCAGTGAATGTGGTGGCGATTGTAATCCTGTTCAGAGGAAGATGCGGTCTCTCCAAGTGCATCAGTCGGTATCTGTTGTCCATGGCGGTGACGGATCTACTGGTCGTTATCACTGCTGTTATATTCAACCGGATTGTTGGCATTTATTTCCCATTTAGTTTTATGTCCTTAACCCCAGCTTGTACTCTCAGCACTGTTGCAATTTATGCAGCCATCGAGAGTTCGGTCTGGTTGACGGTCGCATTCACCTTTGATCGTTTCGTGGCCATTTGTTGCCAGAAGCTGAGGAGTACATATTGCACAGAGAGAACGGCGGCGGCGGTCATTGGGACAATCTGTGTGTTGAGCTGTTTGAAAAGCGTCCCTTGGTACTTCATCTACGAACCACTCTACATCATTGACAACCAACCGTGGTTTTGCACCAGAAAACCAATCTACAGCATATCCCTCGCCTGGACAATGTATGATTGGTTCGCACGCATTTTAAACCCAGGACTCCCGTTCGTCCTGATTTTAATCTTTAATATTCTGACGGTCAGACACATTGTCGTGGCGAGTAGAGGCCGCAAAAAACTCGTGTCCCAGAGTCACGGAGAAAAGCAGCGCGACGCAGAGATGGACAGTCGGAGAAAGTCCATCGTTTTGCTCTTTCTCATCTCGGGCAGTTTCATCCTGTTGTGGATGACGTACGTTGTTGATTTCCTCTACGTGGAAATTTCAAAGGAACCCTATTTCAGCGGTTCTAATTTCAACGACCCAAGGTTCATTCGCCAGGAAAGTGGAAACATGCTTCAGCTTCTGAGCTCTTGCACCAACACCTGCATTTATGTAGTCACCCAGAGTAAATTCAGGAAGGAAATTAAAAATGCTGCACTGTATCTTTGGAATCGAATTACTACATTAGTAAGATGAGGGCAACCTTTAATGCCCCTGTCCCACTTAGGAAACCTGAACGGAAACCTCTGGAGACTTTGCGCCCCACCCAAGGTTTCCGTGCGGTTCCCAGAGGTTGCCGGAGGTTGCAGGTAGTGGAAGCAGGTAGGTAGACTGACAGAAACCTCCCGGAACCTCCGGGAACCTCCGGGAACAGCATGGAAACCTTGGGTGGGGCGCAAAGTCTCCAGAGGTTTCCGTTCAGGTTCCCTAAGTGGGACAGGGGCATAAATCTCAACTTTGGCTAATCGTGCGAAGAAATCTTGTTATCCAACGACCATCGATCTGGCATTATCTAATGTATTGGTATTGGACGATAAATGGCCGATAAATAATTGGGATGTGTGTTGGTTTATTATTGTCACCTGTATCGAGATACATTGAAAACTGTGTTTGCGTGCATTCCAGGCAAATTGCAGCATAGACGGGTACATCAGGGTACACGAAAGAAAGAGTATACCGAGTGGTGAATATAGTGTTAGGGTGACAGAGAAAGAGCAGTTTAGAAGTGCAAGGGCGCGAAAGGGGAGATTAAAAGAGAGGAGACGTCTGTTCATTACATAGAAACATAGAAACATAGAAAATAGGTGCAGGAGGAGGCCATTTGGCCCTTCGAGCCAGCACCTCCATTCATTGTGATCATGGCTGATCGTTCCCTATCAATAACCCATGCCTGCCTTCTCCCCATATCCCTTGACTCCACTAGGATCTAGAGCTCTATTTAATGCCCTTGTCCCACTTATGAAACCTGAACGGAAACCTCTGGATGCTTTGAGCCCCACCCAAGCTTTCCGTGCGGTTCCCGGAGGTTGCAGGTGGTTGCCGGAGGTTGCAGGTAGTGGAAGCAAGTAGGAGACTGACAAAAACCTCCGGGAACCGCACGGAAACCTTGGCGGGGGGGAGGGGGGGGGGGGGGGGGGGGGGGGGGGTCGCAAAGTCTCCAGAGGTTTCCGTTCAGGTTTCCTAAGTGAGACAGGGGCATTGCTATCTCTTAAATCCATCCAGGCTTGGGAGTATAGATAAAGTTTGAGTCTTGACTTAAAGGAGTCGATGGAGGAGGCAGTTCTGATGGGAAGGAGGATGCTGTTCCACAGTCTAGGAGCTGCAATCACAAAGACGCGGTCGCCCCTAAGCTTATGCCTAGACCGCGGGATTCTGTTAAAAAAAGGAGGTGGGGTAGCGTTGCTATTTAGAGATGAAATTAACGCAACAGAAAGGAAGGACGCTAGCTTGGAGGATGTGGAATCGATATGAGTAGAGCTGCGAGACACCAAGGGGCAGAAAACGCTAGTGGGAGTTGTGTACAGGCCACCCAACAGTAGTAGTGGAGTTGGGGATGGCCTCAAACAGGAAATTAGAAATACGTGCAACAAAGGTTATAATGGGTGACTTCAATCTACATATAGATTGGGTGAATCAAATTGGCAAGGGAGCTGAGGAAGAGGATTTCTTAGAATGTATGCGGGATAGTTTTCTAAACCAACATGTAGAGGAACCAACGAGAGAGCAGGCTATTCTAGATTGGGTATTGAGTAATAGAAACATAGAAACATAGAAATTAGGTGCAGGAATAGGCCATTCGGCCCTTCGAGCCTGCACCGCCATTCAATATGATCATGGCTGATCATCCAACTCAGTATCCCGTACCTGCCTTCTCTCCATACCCCCTGATTCCCTTAGCCACAAGGGCCACATCTAACTCCCTCTTAAATATAGCCAATGAACTGGCCTCAACTACCCTCTGTGGCAGAGAGTTCCAGAGATTCACTACTCTCTGTGTGAAAAAAATTCTTCTCATCTCGGTATTAAAGGACTTCCCCCTTATCCTTAAGCTGTGACCCCTTGTCCTGGACTTCCCTAACATTGGGAACAATCTTCCTGCATCTAGCCTGTCCAACCCCTTAAGAATTTTGTAAGTTTCTATAAGATCCCCTCTCAATCTCCTAAATTCTAGAGAGTATAAACCAAGTCTATCCAGTCTTTCCTCATAAGACAGTCCTGCCATCCCAGGAATCAGTCTGGTGAACCGTCTCTGCACTCCCTCTATGGCAATAATGTCCTTCCTCAGATTTGGAGACCAAAACTGTACGCAATACTCCAGGTGTGGTCTCACCAAGACCCTGTACAACTGCAGTAGAACCTCCCTGCTCCTATACTCAAATCCTTTTGCAATGAAAGCTAACATACCACTCGCCTAATGTCGCCTAACATACCACGCATAATGAGGAAGGGTTAGTTAGCAGTCTTGTTGTGCGTGGCCTCTTGGGCAAGAGTGACCATAATATGGTTTAGTTCTTCATTGGGATGGAGAGTGACATTGTTAATTCAGAAACAAGGGTCCTGAACTTAAAGAAATGTAACTTTGAGGGTATTAGACGTGAATTGGCCAAGATAGACTGGCAGTTGATTCTTAAAGGGTTGACGGTGGATATGCAATGGAAGGCATTTAAAGACTGCATGAATGAACAACAACAATTGTTCATCCCAGTTTGGCAAAATAATAAATCAGGGAAGGTAGTGCATCCGTGGATAACAAGGGAAATAAACAGGGATGGTATCAAAACCAAATTGAAGCATTCAAATTAGACAGAAAAAGCAGCCTAGCAGAGGACTGGGAGAAATTCAGAGTCCAGCAGAGGAGGACAAAGGGCTTAATTAGGAATGGGGAAAATAGATTATGAAAGAAAACTGGCAGGGAACATAAAAACTGACTGCAATTTTTTTTATAGATATATGAAGAGAAAAAGATTAGTTAAAACAAATGTAGGTCCCTTGCAGTCAGAAACAGGTGAGTTGATCATGGGGAACAAAGACATGGCAGACCAATTGAATAACTGCTTTGGTTCTGTCTTCACTAAGGAATATCTGAATGGTGCCAGATTAGGAAAAGGGGAGGTGCAATGAGACCGGGTGTGCTTGTACACCAGTCACTGAAAGTAAGCATGAAGGTACTGCTGGAAGCGGGGAAAGCTAATGGCACGTTGGCCTTCAATGCGAGGGGATTTGAATTTTGGAGCAAAGAGGTCCGCATCTAGAGTGAAATATTGTGTGCAATTTTGGTCTTCTAATTATTGCCATTGAGGGAGTGCAGCGTAGGTTCACCAGGTTAATTCGCGGATGGCGGGACTGACATATGATGAAAGGAGGGTCGACTAGGCTGGTATTCACTGGAATTTAGAAGGAAGGGAGGATAAATTATAGAAACATGTAACATTCTTAGGGGATCGGACAGGCGAGATGCAGGAAAACTGTTCCCGATGTTGGGGGAGTCCAGAACCGGGGGTCACAGTTTAAGAATAAGGGGTGGGCCATTTAGGACTGAGATGAGGAAAAACTTTTCACCGAGAAAGTTGTGAGTCTGTGGAATTCTCTGAAACAGAAGGCAGTGGACGCCAATTCACTGGGTGTTTTTAAGAGAGAGAGAGAGATTTATCTCTTAGGACAAAGGAAGCAAGGGATTTGGGGGAAAAAGCAGGAACGGGTACTGATTTTGGATGTTCTGCCATGATCTTATGGAATGGCGGTGCTGGCTCGAAGGGCCGTATGGCCTACTTCTGCAGCTATTTGTATTTGTTTCCATGTTTCTATCAGAGTTTTGGATGGGCAGGTAGGTCGACCGGGATTGGAAGGATGTGGATTATGGGCAGGTAGCTAAGAGTTGGAAACTTATTTTAATCCCTCACCTTGACGGAGATGCGATTTTTTTCCGTATCGTATCTTTTTCCGCACTGCGGCCTAACATCGCGGAGCTGGCGACCTTTGCTGGAGATCGACTTCGGCAGTTCCTGCACATGCACATTCACCCAAACTATTTATTTATTTATTTATTTATTTATCATCGAATACATTCCATGCTGCAGGCTTGTCTGTTATTAGATGATAAATAAATAAATAAGTAAGTAGTTTGGGTGAATGTGCATGTGCAGGCTTTAAACAAGAAACATTGAGAAATATATTTTGGAAAATAATAAAATGTCCTAATTTTGTCCAACTGACAGCTGACAACTATCCCATTCCTTAGGGGTGGAGAGGAGGATAAGAGGGAGGGTGGGTGAGGGGGGAAAGGTGGGGGAGGAGGGGAGGAGAGAGATAGTGAGGGCGAGAGAGAAGGTGTGCTGAGAGGGGGGTGAGGGGGAGAGGTGGGGGAGCAGGGAGGGGGAGGGAGGGGGGAGGGTGGAGGATGGAGGGAAGAGGGTAGGGGGTGTGGATGGGAGGGGGTTTAGGGGAGGGAGGGAGGGTGGGAGGGGGGTGGAGGGGAGGAGGGGAGGAGAGAGAGGGGGAGAGAGGGGGGAGGGAGGGGGAGAGGGGGAGGGAGGGAGGAGAGAGGGGGAGGGGGCGGAGAGAGGAGAGAGGGGGTGGAGGGGGGGAGAGAGAGGGTGTGCTGAGAGTGGGGTGAGATGAGGGGAGGGGGAGAGGTGGGGAGCAGGGAGGGGGGGAGGGAGGGTGGAGGGAAGGGGGTAGGGGTGTGTGGAGGGGAGGGGGGTTTAGGGGAGGGACGGTGAGGGAGGGGTTGGAGGGGAGGAAAAATAGGGGAGATAGAGAGCGGGGGGTGGAGGGGGCAGAGGAGAGGGGGAGAGGGGGAGAGGAGAGGGGGGTAAAGAGGAGGAGATGGGGGGTAAAGGAGGGAGGGAGTGGAGAGGGGGTTATGAGGGGGAGAGGAGAGGAGGGGGGAGAGAGGGGGAGGGGGGAGAGGATAGGGGGGGAGAGGAGGGCGGGGGGAGAGGAGAGGTGGAGAGGACAGGGAGGGGGAGAGGAGAGGGAGGGTGGGAGAGAGGGGGGAGAGGGAGATGGAGAGGGAGAGGAGAGGGGGAGAGCGGGGGGAGAGGGGGGGAGAGGGGGAAATGGGAGAGGAGGAGGAGGGGGGGGAGGAGGGCGGGGTGAGAGGAGGGGGAGAGAGTAGGGGGGGAGGGGAGGGGAGAGAGTAGGGGGGAGAGGGGGAGAGGGGGGAGAGGACAGAGGACAAGGGGGAGAGGAGAAGGGGGGGGAGGGGGCGAGGAGAGAGGGGGGAGAGGGAGAGGGTGGGAGACGAGAGAGGGGGGAGAGGAGAGAGAGGGGGAGGAGAGGGAGAGAGAGGGGGGAGAGGAGAGGGGGGGTAGAGGAGAGAGAGGGGAGAGGAGGAGAGGAGAGGGGGGGGGAGAAGAGAGAAATAGAGGGATAGGGAGAGAAATGAGAGAGGGATAGGGGAGAGAGATGTGGGAGAGAGAGGAGAGGAGGAGGAGAGAGAGAGAGTGCCTTTTTAATTCAACCCAAACAACCATTTGCAGGCAGTGCTTTTTTACTTCAAACTAACTATATTTTCATTTTCAAACCAAATTAAGGGTCATGGAGTGATTCTGCGTGGAACCAGGCCCTTCGGCCTAACTTGCCCACGCCGGCGAAAATGTCCCAGCTACACTAGAAAACATAGAAACATAGAAAATAAGTGCAGGAGGAGGCCATTCGGCCCTTCGAACCAGCACCGCCATTCACTGCGATCATGGCTGATTGTCCCCAATCAATAACCGGTGCCTGCCTTCTCCCCATATCCCTTGATTACACTAGCCCCGAGAGCTCTATCTAACTCTCTCTTAAATCCAACCAATGATTTGGCCTCCACTGCCCTCTGTGGCAGGGAATTCCATAAATTCACAACTCTCTGGGTGAAAAAGGTTTTTTTCTCACCTCAGTCTTAAATGGCCTCCCCTTTATTCTAAGAAGGCCTCCCCTTTATTCTAGTCCCATCTGCGCGCGTTTAGTCCATCTCCCTCCAAAGCTGTCCTGTCCATGTACCTTTCGAACTGTCACTCCTGCCATCGGAAATAAGTGATAAGGGCCTGAAAACTGTAACGTCAAGGTTCATGGGCAGCTTCGTTGCTACAACCGTTGGGTTAATAAACGCTTCAACCTTTAAATAAGCTCCGAATTACATCCACTTTGTTTTTGCACCATTATTGCCATTAATCACCCTGACTCTTGACTCTTAACTATTTTATCCCTTGCAATGGACGAACATCTACAAGCACATACGGGTCGTCAACCGTTTTGAATAATACGTTTCCTACTTGTAAACGACAGCAACGTCTTTAGGTGAAACACAGGGTGAATGGCTCTTGTGCAAAATAAGTTACCTTCATTGTCTACTTGCAGACCGTGTATTGTGTGAGCTTGTTTGCAATGCAAGGCGTATGCTGTAATTTGCCTATGAGGTCTCACCTTGCACTTTCTGTTTTATGAGGCCGCCTTAGCGAGTACATCTTGTAATCTTGTGTAGAACTTGGATGGTGGGTGTGAACAATATTTCCACAGAGATGTATCGAAAAATGTTGCAGTTGTACAGGGTCTTGGAGAGACCATACCTGGAGTATTGCGTACAGTTTTTGTCTCCTAATCTGAGGAAAGACATTCTTGCCATAGAGGGAGTACAGAAAGGGTTCACCAGACTGATTCGTGGGATGTCAGGACTTTCATATGAAGAAAGACTGGATAGACTCGGCTTGTACTCGCTAGAATTTAGAAGATTGAGGGGGGTTCTTATAGAAACTCACAACATTCTTAAGGGGTTGGACAGGCTAGATGCAGGAAGATTGTTCCCGATGTTGGGGAAGTCCAGAACAAGGGGTCACGGTTTAAGGATGAGGGGAAATCTTTTAGGACCGAGATGAGAAAAACATTTTTCACACAGAGAGTGGTGAATCTCTGGAATTCTCTGCCACAGAAGGTATTTGAGGCCAGTTCATTGGCTATATTTAAGAGGGAGTTAGATGTGGCCCTTGTGGCTAAAGGGATCAGGGGGTATGGAGAGAAGGCAGGTACAGGATACTGAGCTGGATGATCAGCCATGATCATATTGAATGGCGGTGCAGGCTCGAAGGGCCGAATGGCCTACTCCTGCACCTATTTTCTATGTTTCTATCTGGGTCTGTGTGCCTGTCATGCTGCTAAAAACAAGACTTTCATTGTATCAGCGTAACACTGATCTAACGTTCGCAATGGAAAGGGGAAAATGTGGATGGCATTGATGACAGTGTGGGACATGTTTCTGTGTTGTGAATCCACCGTGCGTTGAATGAGTCCTCCGTGTATTATCTAAGTGCATTTCGTGTTGTGCAAATTAGATTTACAATGTTGCGACACAGGACAAAAACACGTAACCACCTCTACTGTGTTGCTTCAATTCTCTACACAACTATATCTCACCCAACTGCGGTTGTTTCGCCTCGATGGCCAATGGCTGGAAAACAAAATGAGCACAGGGAACGTGTGTCAAATTTATTCGTTTAAGAAATTGAATCATCGTTCACCTAATTGAATCTCTGTGGATTCCCGCCACGTAAAACTGAGAGGTCGGTTGTGGCAAAATTGCACTCCGGAATACCTTCAGGATAAACCAACCCATCTCATGAACAATGCACGACAGAATAACGGGTCCCGTTTATGCTATTTATTACCCACTTCTTGCAGCCATCGGCGTTCCGGGTAAGCCGTTGTACTAAATCAGCGAGTGATATATCGATGTTTAATCAATTGCTGTTTTTCTGCCAATTAACAAGGTGGCACATATCTCTCTGTGTGTTTCTACCTCGGTAAGTAAGCTGCAATGGTTCATTTTCAGAATTTGTCACGAAACCAAACTTTTGGTAACTACTTATAAAATGTGAGGCTTTGATGAGAGGTCTCCTGTCGGACTTGCTGAAATCAACCACGCCAGCTTGCACAAATCCTGACCCTCAGTGATGATACAAAATGATTAATGTCGATCTTGCAACCTGAGATGCCTTTTCCCGAAATGTATTTCTATTCATTTCACAAGGATTGCAAATTGGGAAGATGCAAATTCAACTGCAAATTCGTAATCATAGATTGTATGCCATCACTCCAAGTCACAATTTACCCGATCTACGTGGACGATGTCAATGGTCCAAAGTCGCAGAGCGATTCAACAGACCAGGAGATCCCTATCGGACAACAGTGGTGGCTGGATGGTGTGCGAGATCATGCTTACTTTCGGACTTCTCTTTGCCACAGATTATCTTTGCTTTACCGGACGAGACTAGTGGGCTCTCCTACCACGCATAACGTCTTCATTTTAATCGGCCTTGGGCCAGAGCTTCTTATTTGTTTTCAGAAGATGCTACAATTTCTCATGGGTCTTGGAGAACATTCTTGATCGTTTTACTTTACGGATATTTACTGTAAAGGCTGTTCTCTGATCATTTTCTTTAACACATCCAAGTTAACGCCGATATTGTGTTTATT
The DNA here is from genome assembly GCF_028641065.1 of Leucoraja erinaceus. Classification (NCBI taxonomy): domain Eukaryota; kingdom Metazoa; phylum Chordata; class Chondrichthyes; order Rajiformes; family Rajidae; genus Leucoraja; species Leucoraja erinaceus. The sequence continues at coordinate 45,034,898 of NC_073391.1, read as the reverse complement.
GTTTGAGCGTGCATACAGATAAATATTAATTGTGTTCTGCAACTTGATGGTTAGTTTGGGGCGACTTTGTACCTTGCGGTTCAATATCTTATCAGTATCGTATTTGTGGCACCACTACCTTGCTATACCTTATGCGTCAAGGCTCAGTACACTTCAAGGTAAAGGGAAACTGGTACATTGTGTTTGAACCGTTACTGGAAAGGCCGCAGTACAGATTGACAGCCATAGTGGAAGAGACCTAGATTTTCATTGCATTGTCCCCTCAAAGGGAAAATTGTTCACTAATAGATACCGACTAACATTCAATGGATTTTCGCGATACCTTCAAATCCTTCGCACTCGTGTCCTTGCCTTTACATTGAGAGCTAAATATTCCGGGTAAATTCGTGACAGAAAATTATACCGGGAACTATTTATTTTCGCTTTGCTCTCAATCTATAAAACTATTATCTGTAAGAACTTTAAAACATTCGGCTGATAGTTTGAATATCCATAGAAACGTAGAAAATAGGCGCAGGAGTAGGCCATTCGGCCCTTCGAGCCTGCACCGCCATTCAATATGATCATGGCTGATCATCCAACTCAGTATCCTGTCCCTGCCTTCTCTCCATACCCCCTGATCCCTTTAGCCACAAAGGCCACATTTAACACCCTCTTAAATATAGCCAATTAACTGGCCTCAACTACCTACTGTGGCAGAGAATTCCACAGATTCACCACTGTGTGTGTAAAAAATGATTTTCTCATCTCGGTTCTAAAAGATTTCCCCCTTATCATTAAACTGTGACCCCTTGTTCTAGACTTCCCCAACATCGGGAATAATCTTCCTGCATCTAGCCTATCCATCCCCTTAATAAATTTGTAAGTTTCTATAAGTTTCGAACCACTGTGGATGGCTCGATTTTCATCATGACAATAGACAATAGGTGCAAGTGTAGGCCATTCGGTCTTTCGAGCCGAATCTTGTATTGTCTTTCAGTGGACTGGTTACACGCAACAAAAAGGGGTTCACTGTACTTTGGTGCACGTGACAATAGACTAAACTCAACTGGGCTAAACTAAAATAAATACGATAACACGTCTATTAATTTTAAATTTATTTTCCATCAGTGAATGTGGTGGCGATTGTAATCCTGTTCAGAGGAAGATGCGGTCTCTCCAAGTGCATCAGTCGGTATCTGTTGTCCATGGCGGTGACGGATCTACTGGTCGTTATCACTGCTGTTATATTCAACCGGATTGTTGGCATTTATTTCCCATTTAGTTTTATGTCCTTAACCCCAGCTTGTACTCTCAGCACTGTTGCAATTTATGCAGCCATCGAGAGTTCGGTCTGGTTGACGGTCGCATTCACCTTTGATCGGTTCGTGGCCATTTGTTGCCAGAAGCTGAGGAGTACATATTGCACAGAGAGAACGGCGGCGGCGGTCATTGGGACAATCTGTGTGTTGAGCTGTTTGAAAAGCGTCCCTTGGTACTTCATCTACGAACCAGTCTACATCATTGACAACCAACCGTGGTTTTGCACCAGAAAACCAATCTACAGCATATCCCTCGCCTGGACAATGTATGATTGGTTCGCACGCATTTTAAACCCAGGCCTCCCGTTCGTCCTGATTTTGATCTTTAATATTCTGACGGTCAGACACATTCTCGTGGCGAGTAGAGGCCGCAAAAAACTCGTGTCCCAGAGTCACGGAGAAAAGCAGAGCGACGCAGAGATGGACAGTCGGAGAAAGTCCATCGTTTTGCTCTTTCTAATCTCGGGCAGTTTCATCCTGTTGTGGATGCCGTACGTTGTTGATTTCCTCTACGTGGAAATTTCAAAGGAACCCTATTTCAGCGGTTCTAATTTCAACGACCCAAGGTTCATTCGCCAGGAAAATGCAAACATGCTTCAGCTTCTGAGCTCTTGCACCAACACCTGCATTTATGTAGTCACCCAGAGTAAATTCAGGAAGGAAATTAAAAATGCTGCACTGTATCTTTGGAATCGAATTACTACATTAGTAAGATGAGGGCAAACTTTAATGCCCCTGTCCCACTTAGGAAACCTGAACGGAAACCTCTGGAGACTTTGCTCCCCACCTAAGGTTTCCGTGCGGTTCCCGGAGGTTGCAGGTGGTTGCCGGAGGTTGCAGGTAGTGGAAGCAGGTAGGGAGACTGACCGAAACCTCCGGGAACAGCACGGAAACCTTGGGTGGGGCGCAAAGACTCCAGAGGTTTCCGTTCAGGTTCCCTAAGTGGGACAGGGGCATAAATCTCAACTTTGGCTAATCGTGCGAAGAAATCTTGTTATCCAACGACCATCGATCTGGCATTATCTGATGTATTGGTATTGGACGATAAATGGCCGATAAATAATTGGGATGTGTGTTGGTTTATTATTGTCACCTGTATCGAGATACATTGAAAACTGTGTTTTGCGGTGCAATCCAGGCAAATCCACGCACGGAAACCTTGGGGGGTGGGGGGGGGGGGGGGGTGGGGGGGGGGGGGGGGGTGGTAGGGTGGGCGGGGGGGGGGGGGGGGGCGGGGTGGGCGCAAAGTCTCCAGAGGTTTCCGTTCAGGTTTCCTAAGTGGGGACAGGGGCATTACTCTATCTTAAATCCATCCAGTGACTTGGCCTCCACTGCCCTCTGTGCCAGGGAATTCCATAAATTCACACCTCTCTGGGTGAAAACGTTTTTTTTTTCTCACCTCAAGTCTTAAATGACCTCCCCTTTAGACTGTGGCTCCTGGTTCTGGACTCGCCCAACATTGGGAACATTTTTCCTGCATCTAGCTTGTCCAGTCCTTTTATAATTGTATATGTTTCTATAAGACCCCCCTCATCCTTCATTAGTCTGATAACAGCGGGGAAGCTGTTCTTGAGTACGGCCATCTCCATGATCCCAGCACACAGATTTGCAAAACGGAGAGTCCATTTGTTCCCAACCTCTTCTTCTTTTTTTCTGTTCAACAATTCTGGATCTATATCATTTCCCCCCCACCCCACTCGTCCAAACATCATAGCTCTTAAACAACCTCATGAATGCGACGTCATATAAGTTTAAAGACGCCACAACCAAGGCTCCGTCTATACTGCCTCTATACAAACTTTGAAATATATTTAGGTACACGAATAGAAACGATTGTCTCTATTCGTGTACCTAAATATATTTCAAAGTTTGTTATTGTAACCACTCCAACTACTTCCCCTACAGCTCGTTCCAATGACAGCACCTAGCATCTTCTGTGTGACAAATTTACCACTCGTGTTCCTATTAAATCTTTCCCATCTCTGTTCCAGTTGATGTGCTCTTGTACGTCATGCCCCCCACCCCCCAAAACGACTGCACTGACTTTATCTATTCACCCCATGAGTGTGTACACATCTGCAAGATCACCTCTCAGACTCCACACCTGAGAGGAATAGTCATATACTCCATAACCTCTCTCAATAGCTCATGGTCTCGTGTTCTGGCGCCATCCTCCTCAATCGTCTCCGCGCGACTTCCTGCTTAATGCCATTCTGCCTCTGGTCGCTTGACCAAAACTCAACACGATGGTACAAGTGCGGCCTCACTGACGTATTGCCCACCTGTTGTCCCAGTTAACGTGACGCCATTTCCTTCGACCTTGCCTCTGGCAATGACGTAACCCCATACTCTCAACTTCTCTTTACCACCGCATCTACTCCCAAACTGAAGCTTTCCATTCTAGGACTTCCGATATATCTTTCTTTAATTAACGTGCCTCCCCCTCCCTCCCCCATGGTGTGAATTTTGTTGTGTCTTACATCTGAGGCGTCACATCAACTCGCTTGACGGCGGATTAAAGCCATATAATAACTCTTGACATCTATTGTTTGACATCCAGTGCCCATGTCTACTCATTGATTGATTGATTGATTAAAATGATTCATACAACTTAATCATTTAGGTGTGTATTTCACCTTGCGGCTTAAGTTTCTTTACTTATTCAACTGTACTTCTTTTGTTCCGCTATACTTCCACTTCGTGTTGTTTACAAATCCATTTACTTAGCTTTTAAGACAATAGACAATAGACAATAGGTGCAGGAGTAGACCATTCGGCCCGCCATTCAATGGTTGATCATCCCCAATCAGTACCCCGTTCCTGCCTTCTCCCCATATCCCCTGACTCCGCCATTTTTAAGTCCTATCTAGCTCTCTCTTTAAAGCATCCAGAGAACCCGATTCCACCGCCCTCTGAGGCAGAGAATTCCACAGACTCACCACTCTCTGTGAGAAAAAGTGTTTCCTCGTCTCCGTTCTAAATGGCTTATTCCTTATTCTTAAACTGTGGCTCCTAGTTCTGGACTCCCCCAACACCGGGAACATGTTTCCTTCCTCTAACGTGTCCAAACCCTTAACAATCATATAGGTTTCAATGAAATCACCGTTCATTCTTCTAAACCGCAGAGTGTACAAACCCAGCTGCTCCATTCTCAGCATATAACAGCCCCCGCCATCCCGGAAATTAACCTTGTAAACCTACGCTGCACTCCCTCAATAACAAGAATGTCCTTCCTCAAATTAGGACCTAAACCCTCAATTCATCAATATACACTGTAACTCAACATTGCGCCTTCTCATGGAATCCTAGTAAGGCAGAGAGAATATAGTTCCCGGTACGTGTACCTGGTGGAATGTTCAGAATCCTACAACAAAACTCGCAACATGTTCAATTGCAATTTAATCCTGCCAGCGGCATTTCATATACAGTATGTTCAAAGCATCCGTTATATGTGTCTTATGCATTCAACTACATTAGATTATATTATTTGTATCACTTTTATGATATGATATAATATAGCAATCCAATACTCCTGCTTCCATTCACGAAAAATATACCACATTCCACCCCGAAGCGCAGTAGCTCGTCTAATAAATTACTCTCCAAAATGTTATTCACTGCTAAATAAAAACAAACTTGTATTTTAATGAATCAGTATTAATTTATCCCGAAACTCTATGGATTGACAGCGAAATATTGATTACAATGTATTGTGTTCAAATAACATCTAAAAATTGAAAATATTTTATCACGTAATACCTCGCTTGCCCGTTGTGAAAGTATTTGTCGATTATATTTTGAACGCCGCGAACAGTAATTACTTCTTCAAACTGCGATTCGATGATCTTGAACCTTTGTGCTTTTCGCTGGAGATTTCTACTGGGTGAACGGATTGATAGTGTAAGAATGCGCACTCGAAGAAAGCTTTCGGGAAAAGTGTTCCATAGAGCCCATATATTTTTATCAACAGATATCAAAAGAATACATCTTACGACTATGATGAAGTGGGCACTTCACCACCTTTCACACAACAGAGCGCCTATTAGTTCAGTCACTTTAAAACTAGCAACTTGAACGCAGGACAGTTTTTGTACGGTCTCCGGCGCTCTTTGGCACTGTGTGTGCACCGCACAATAGTAGGTTCCGGTGTCTGTCAGACGCAAGGACGAGATTGTCAAGGAACCACTCTTCTCCGAACTTCGACCGACTGCTGTAAATCGACCTTCATATTCACCCCGATCTGAAGCCACGATCAATAATTTTGGGCCCTCGGCTGCCTGCTGCACATACCAATACATCTCCGAGAATGCAATGGTTGTTTCACATTCCATCGAGATCGTCTTCCATTCGCTGGGAATTTGTGATGGAGATGTCTGCACAACGTTTCCCTCACCTAAGCCAAACGATATCATTAGTGGACAAACAGACACGGCCAGGCGTTTCCAAAATATATTTCGTGAGCACTGGAACATGCATTACTAAGCTCGAATCATTCCATAGTATTTGATGTCCTAAGCCACGTACGAATGTAATGTCGAAGAAAAATTAATAAAGGTGCTCAAGGTGGAGGAATTGACAAATACAGTTCTGCATACAAGGCATTGCCTTTGGGGGATCGGTAACACCTCCAACTCCCTAATGTTAGTCCCGATTGATGGGGCAAATATTATGTTACAAGATTTTCACCAGGGCTACCTGTAGGGAAATATCGACCATGCTGTGTTCTTTCCCTCTTTGAGTTGCAAAGGTGAAGGCTGCTAAGCGCCCTCATAGAAGCCTCGAAGTTTGAAAGCACTGACGCGGTGAGCGTGTTTCTACTCCGACGAAGACATGTTGCAGAGAGAGTACAGAGTGAGACACGTTCATATTTGAGAGTGATAGCTTAATGAAGGAGGCAGTGCGAGTGTTTAGAGTCATAGTCCATAAAGTCCACAACTCCCCGGGATCTGCTGAAATGCATTCAATACTGCCATGGGAATAAATGAATGAGATTGCTGGGGCCTAACGGGTATCCATGCGCCTCATTAGCCACCGTTGAAGTACATAGTTCATAATTTCCTAAGTTCATAAGTTGTATGAGTTAAGAATTAAGCCATTCGGCCGATCGAGTCTTCTCCGCCATTCAATTATGACCGATCTATCTTTCATTCTCAATATCATTCTTGTGCCTTCTCCCCATAACCGTTGACACCCTTACTAATCTAGACCCTACCAAACTCTATCTTTAAAATATGCATTCATCTAGCCTCTACAGCCTTCTGTTGCAAAGAATTCCACGGATTCAGCACCCTCTGTCTAAATGAATTCCTCCTCGTCTTCTTTCTAAAGGTACATTATTTTATTCTGAGGTTATGGCCCCTGGTCCTAGACTCTCCCACTAGTGGAAACATCTTCAACACGTCTAATTTATCCAGGCCTTTCTCTATTCGTGAATCGGAAGACAGCAAATATTTCCATAATTCAAGAAGGAAATGATGAGCGCAGATCCCCATTTGCACTTACAATTGCATCGCTTGCAAAAAAAAGGAGCCAGATCAGTGCAGACTCGTGCATCTTCCTTCAGTGACAGGGAAAATATTGGAAAACTTCAAAGGAACAAGATTCGTGTGGAAAGGCGAGAGTTGATAGTCATCAGTGGGCAAATTCGGGCGAACAAATCTGAATAAATATTTTAGGAGATAACAGCATATGGATCATGTGTTTCTACCTGCAGCAACAGAATAGCGCTTAGTGGGCCAATCGACATCTATGGAGCCAAAACATGTAAGTCGACATTTCGCATTGAGATCTTGCACCAGGGTTGAGAGCTAACCAGAAACATTGGCTCTATATATTATATATTCCCAAGCTACCCGAATGTGAATATAGAGGGTATGATATATCTGCAGTTAATACTAGCAGAGGTGATGTTGTCGAAAGCAATGAAGTCTGTTCAATGTAACAACATGAGACGGATCGGTTGGAAAATGGCTTGGAGCAATGGTAGATGGAGTTAAAACCTGACAAATGGGCTATGATGCATAGTAAGATGGCAAACGAGAGTAGTCATGAGTCAAGATTCAATAATGTTCAATTGTCATATGTATCTAATCGGAACAATGTTTTCCCCCTTGCAGCAGTACAACAGGGTTGTAAGTACAGTGCTTAATACATTACAGAAAAAGTTCAACAAAGAAAAAATATAACATAGCGCAAAACAAAACTAAGTCCCAAGTCCCTAGTGCAACCAAATCAACCGGGTCGTCACAGTTTTGAGAGTAGGACGAGCTATTTAAATAACAAGGCCACGAGGAGTGTTGATGAACAGAGGGACATTAATGTCCAAGTTCAAATATCCCTCAAAGTTTAAGCACAGGTTGATAATGCGGCGAAGAAGGCATAAGACGTGGTCGAACTCATTAACCATATAACCATATAACAATTACAGCACGGAAACAGGCCATCTCGGCCCTACCAGTCCGTGCCGAACAACTTTTTTCCCCCTTAGTCCCACCTGCCTGCACTCATACCATAACCTTCCGTTCCCTTCTCATCCATATGCCTATCAAATTTATTTTTAAATGATACCAATGAACCTGCCTCCACCACTTCCACTGGAAGCTCATTCCACACCGCTACCACTCTCTGAGTAAAGAAGTTCCCCCTCATATTACCCCTAAACTTCTGTCCCATAATTCTGAAGTCATGTCCTCTTGTTTGAATCTTCCCTATTCTCAAAGGGAAAAGCTTGTCCACATCAACTAATTGGCTAACAAAATAACTGGAATCTCATATAACAACTGTATAAAACATGGTTTATGCCACACATTAACTACTTTCTGCTGTTCTGCTAGCCACGCTAAATAAATGATGCAATTGTTCTGGAGTGGATGCATCTGAAATTTACGAGGATGTTGGCTGGACTGGAGAACCTGAGTGTAAGGACAGATAAAGAGTCTGGGTTTGGTTTTCGTGGAGAGGAGGGCTGTGTGGGGATGTGATAGAAATGGAGAAAAAATGTATATAAATATCGTAGATAGTAAAAATAATTTCCCCGATGTGCAAGTTCCTTAAACAAGAGAGCATATGTTTAGGGTGAGAGTTAGGAGGTATAGAGGAACTCTGAGCGAACCGTTGCCCGCAGGTTTGCTGGAATCTGGATTGCGCTGTCTGAAGAGGGGATGGAGGCAGATAACCGAACGACAAGTCTGACAGGTTCTTCAATCTCCAAGGCACAGAATGCGTGTAAATGAGATTAGTGTGGCAAGGCAGGGTCATGGCGGGCCGAAAGGGCCTATTTCAGTGCTGTCCCACTCTATAAGTCCGTGGTGTCAGAAATAGAACTACATCTGTAAACTGAAGACAAATAGCGGGGAAGCCAAAATAATCTTCATTAGACAGCGAGCGTTGTGGAGGCAAAGGGCGGAAGAGGTTTCTGAGGAGCAACAGCAGTGTCTTGACCCTGCTCCGTGGGCCGTGCATTCCGTGCATTGCGAATCGGTTTCGAAGGAGAGCGATCGGGGACATCTCTGATACTTTCGGTTGCAAAATGCCTCATTTTTGAATGGTCCAGAAGTAATTTAAAATGGCGTTATCTATATAATTTCTATATCAACGGTTCAATGGCACTTTATTTTCAAGTATAATGAATAAAGAAATTGTATTTTTGCATGCAGTTTAACAGTACATTCAGTACGCACAATTATACCAAGTTTGTGAGTGTAAGATAATAGACCATATCGAGTCAGTACACAAAAGTCGGCACGATTTGTACGCGTTTCTGTACACCTCAAGTCCTAAGCTTTAAAAAGATGTTAAGAGGCTTACATGTTCAGAGAAACCTTTCATTCACCTTACTTATCGAATGCGTTCTACCTTTAGAAAATACCCTTGCATCACCCCGAATTGCTTTTATTCAAGCTATTATTCTATGGCTAGGGATCGTTCTGCAGAACCTGCGCTGCCGCTGTTCCATGCCAAATATTATCTTCTCGAATGACGGTAATCATATTGCGATACTGTGCGCCAGATCCGGCGCAAATAGGGGCTGCTTGCACAGCGGAAAAACACAAGCTCGAGGTCGAAACTGAGAATAATGACAATATTCAGGAAGGTGAACAGAAGGAAAAAAAGATCAAAGACACTTTTATCTGAATAACGGTTTGTGGATTTTCAAACAGAGCTGTCATTTGCAGCACTTCTGATAAAGCCCATTATTCAATGAGCACACGTCATTACATTTTATAACCTGCAATAGATTTACGCTTCACGGAATTATCAGAGGCACGTAGGTTCTAACCTCAATTTACCACAGTTGTGTCTGTTCACTTACTCCGTTTAGTTCCGAAGATTACTGACGTACATATATATATATTTTACTTACATATATATATTTTACTTACATATATATATTTTACTGCTCATTGTTCTATGTTCGCTCTTCTGGGTGAGATGCTAACTGCATTTCGTTGTCTCTGTACTGTACACAGCACAATGACAATAAAGATCGAATCTGAATCTGAATCTTGAATCTGTTTCCATATCAATGCAATCTACAAACGTGGATGTGCAACTTTGTGCCCCTGAATCGGAAATATATCATCAGTTTCCTACACGATCTCTTCACGTTAGCTCTCACGTTTCAATACTTACATCTCATAAATTTGATTCGAATAGAAAACATTATTGTCAATGTGAACAATGTCAGCATGATTTGCATCAGAGCATTCAAGGGAAGACTGCCGGATATCTGCTGCGATGAATTATCTCACCGATTAAATCTATGTTCAATGTCTCAGGATGGTTTTGTTGCCGTCACGTGTTACTTGCGTCAACATTTCTGACATCGAGAAGTTAGCTATGATGCTTTAACTAAACAGGAATATAATATACAGCGACAGATCCACTTGCAACATTGATAACAGTAGTAGACGTAATGATAGTAATAATAGCGATAAGACTTGGGGAAAAATTTATTGAACACTTTCATACAACATAAATTGTCCCCTCTTTAACCGTTATAAAAATTATTTTACCTCTATAGGGTGGAACGGACTTGACGACAAACAGACTTAAATTGTTGAAATTCTCAGTTCAGATTCGGTTTTGTGTTGCTTTGTTTATCTATTTATTTATTTATTTTATTTTTATTCTTATTTTATTATTATTAATTTTTCTTTTTTTTTTTTTTTTTCTTCTTTAGTTTAGGGGGGGGGGTTGTTTTTTTCCCTTTTTTCTTTTTCTCTTTGTCTTTTTCTCTTTGTGTTTTATTTTTACATGTATAAGTTTCCTTTTAAAGATTTAACTATATTTACATAGAGACCGGGAGGTCTATATTCAATGTGTATTTTGACACTGGACTCATATTAGGTTATACCTGTTATTAATGTAACCCTGATCCCTATGTATCAATATCATTGTTATGTTTATCATTGTTCTTTTTCTCTGTTTTTTATATATTATTTTTGTTTTTTTGGGGACAAAAACAATAAAAAGATTTTAAAAGAAAGAAAGATAGTAATAATAGTAGTAACATTTGTGGTGGCTGTAGCGGCAGCAGTAATAATGTAAGTAATAATAGTAAGAATAATTGTAATAGCATTAAGGGTTGTAGCAACGCTGTGATCATAGAGGTAACACTAGAAGGGATGGTCGTAGTAGATGTGCTGATATGGTTGACGAGTAGGACTACTCTGGGACCAGCGGCCCTCAAAACTCGTCTTTGTGCAGTCTATTCCTGCCCTGTTGAAGAATCTCTGACCTGGCCTCATTCTGTTTATATTTCCACATATGCTGCACAGTTTGACGAGTCCTCCTTCCGGTTTCTCGTTCTACTTCTGATTTCCATCATATCTAGATTCGTGTTTTGTCACATCGTTGGTCCCGTGCAGCGAAATGCTTAAAATCTGGTAGGACAGTCGCACCCTCTAGCCGATGCTAATACAGAGCCGAGTCGGGAAAATTGCAGCCACGTACAGTCCAATTAGGAGACCAGATATGTGGAAAGGATAAGTGGTTTCATGCCATAGATTCATAAAAATGCTTTATGCTCTTTATAGTAATTAACCGGAAAAATATTGCTTTGTATGTTTGTTTCTACAAGAATAGGTATTAAAGTTTGCGAAGTTTATCTGAACTCAAGGAAGCATCATCTAATATTTTATTTCGGATTAAATATTCTGCGAACATTAACACCAATGCTGTGATGTTTGGGCTGCGTGAGGCACCTGCATCTTTAGGCTCTTGGAACAAACATTCAGACCATATTAATTCTGTTAAGTTGTCAGTGTGTCAAGTAGAATGGCCCTATCTAACTTCCTCTCTGCGGCTTTTACATCCGACAGTGTCTATCCAATGAACACAACCCCCACATTTCCACCTTGAAAGCAACGTTTTTCTAAGTAAGTACCAAAGCTGTTTAAAACGAGTGTGGTCTGAAAGAAACCACACTCGGGGCTGGAGTTAATTTTGCCCATAGCTCTGCAGACATTTACCTTTTACGGTGTGTCTGCAAGATGCAGGTGCGCTTGCGGTTCCAACGGTAGTTTCACATCTGAAATAATTCTTTTTTAAAAATATTTTTATTAGAAGTGATGTACAATAATATGAGACATAAATAACATATTACATTTCATGTACAACTTCTTATTTTTAATTTAATAGTAGAAAAAAAAGAGTAAGAAAAGCAAGAAATAGAGAGAGAGAGAATATTATTTAGCACGAAACAGAAAAGTAGGTGATGTGAACTAAACAAAAAGAAAAAAAGAATAGAGAGAAAAGAGAGAAGAGAAAAAAAAGAGAAAGCAGAAAGCAGTTGAAAGGGATTTGCCTCCTTCGTATCTTTACCCACCTCTCACCGGGTTCTGAAACACTTAATTTCTAAGGCTGTGTTGCACCACATGCTTGTAATAAGTCGATAAATGGAGACCAAATCTTCAAAATCGGTCTGATTTGCCCGATAGGACGAATCTCATATCTTCAAGGTGTAACATTTCCGACATGCTTGAAATCCACATTTTGAGCGTCGGTGTGGGTGCATTTTTCCAGAATTTAAGTATAAGGTTTTTTTTGCCGTTATTAAGCCATAATTAAGTAGACATTTTTTTGAAACATATCTGAAATAATTCGAGAGAGGATTTCATCCGGACAGAAAGTCGAGGCATTCGGGAATGAAGATGAATTTTACGATGATCCTTAAAAATCAAACAACGCTTTGTTGAACACTTGTGACGCCGCATTTAATGGGCTGGGTGTCTTATAAACACAAAAGTGAGCCTCGGGAGAAAACAGTTTCATAGAAACATAGAAAATAGGTGCAGGAGGAGGCCGTTCAGCCCTTCGAGCCAGCACCGACATTCATTGTGATCATGGCTGATCGTCCCGTAACAATAACCCGTGCCTGCCTTCTCCCCATATCCCTTGACGCCACTAGCCCCAGTTTCGTGAAATAAAATCGCATTTGGCAAGGAGAATTTGTTTGACGGGAAGGTTAGGGCTATAGATGGGGAATAACTACCAATATTATTTTTAGTTTCAGCAGAATGGTTTTAAACTTAAAAGTATGGTATTGCGATGAAATATCTCATATAAATCTTTGTGATGGTAGCCACTGTCGCTGTTGGACGGTTGCCAATTGCAAGTAGGGTAAGAGAGGAAGTTCGCACACACTGGGCATTTTGTGGAAGGTTTCTTCTTCCGACGTCAGTGATAAGTAAACGACAGTGCCGTTGCCTCAAACGTGGAACCATTTGGCAATATTGTGGACAATTCTGGGACCCATAGTATAAGAAAGTCTTAAAGATAGCTGCTGGAATTTCTCCTGGCTTCATGTAGGCAAGTCAATTGGAAAAGGTCAAATCACGCTTCATAATTCAAGCAATTATGTTGAGTACTTACGTCGACTAGTACTCGAAAATGTTTCCGTTGCCTGAATTGTCGCAACGAATGGGTGGGGGGGGGGGGGGGGGGGGGGGGGGGGGGGTGCGAGGGGACAGGGTTGACATGCTTAGTATGACATTGTCCAGAAGCGAACTGCAGATGTGGTTTACACCTAAGAAAGGTTCAGAATGCTGGAGTAACTCTGTCGTTCAGGTAGCATTTATGGAGGGATGAGGGATGGAATGGGTGAGCCTTCTTCAGGCAGAGTGCAAGGGGAGAGTGAAATAGAAAATACAATTGCACCGCTTAGCGGAAAATGGGGAACTAAATAATGCAAGTAAAGAAAGTTTTATGGTGACTTTCTCGCTATTTTAGACCCAACAGTGTGAAGTACCAGAGCGCAGCCATTAGCCTTCCAGTCGTCCGTTAGTCAGTATCACATTAAACGGCATCGAATGAAAGTGAAGAGAAAACTCATTCTATTCCGGCCACTCTTTCTTTGCGCCATAGCTATATTCTGCATAATAATTTTATCCTATTGCCTTTACCGTTCCTCGTCTATTTACTCTTCCTTTCCCTTCCCCGCCCTCTATAATTTCAACTTGAATCTCCATCTTGCTTCTTCCAAATTTACTATGCTGCCCCCACTCTGCCCATCTCTGTAACTTAATTTCATGCACCGTTGCCAATGTGCTGGATGTTCACTGTAAGGCCCACGTATGACGCAATCGTATCATGAATACCCAGAAGCAGCTACCGTCCATCATATGGCTGATAAGTGTTAGATATCTATGGTAAACGAATCCGTTGTCCCCCAAAAGGAAACATTGCGCAGTTTTAGTCCTCTGTTGGAGACAGTCTCCTCCAATAACACATCGGGTCAGGTAGCACCGCAGGAGGATATGGATAGGGCAATGTTTCGGGTCACAGCCCTTTATCAGATTGATTGTAGTCGGTGGAGAGAAAGCTGGAAGACAGGTGGAAGCGGGTAAAGGCAGGCAAGTGATTGGTGGAGACGGGTGAGGGGGGGGGGGGGGGGGGGGGGGGCTGTTTGATGAACATGTGGGTGGAAAACGGCAAGAAATTAAACTAAAATAAAGGCCAGTGAGATGAGAAGAGAGCGGCTCGAAGTGATGTAGGTGGAAGGAGACGAGGGAAGGGCAATGGTGGGGACATTTATGTGGCAAGTGGGTGATATGGGATATTGTCTTGGTTTTAATTATTGAATCCGCGTTAAAACAATTGTTTTCCATTTCAAGAAAACAGTCATGTTACACAACAAAGAAACAGGCCGCACGGCCTACCATGTAGGGAGGTTCTACTGCAGTTGTACAGGGTCTTGGTGAGACCACACCTGGAGTATTGCATACAGTTTTGGTCTCCTAATCTAAGGAAAGACATTCTTGCCATAGAGGGAGTACAGAGAAGGTTCACCAGACTGATTCCTGGGATGACAGGACTTTCATATGAAGAAAGACTGGATAGACTCGGCTTGTACTCGCTAGAATTTAGAAGATTGAGGGGGGATCTTATGGAAACTTACAAAATCCTTAAGGTGTTGGACAGGCTAGATGCAGGAAGATTATTCCCGATGTTGGGGAAGTCCAGAACAAGGGGTCACAGTTTAAGAATAAGGGGGAAGTCTTTTACGACCGAGATGAGAAAATCATTTTTTACACAGAGATTGGTGAATCTGTGGAATTCTCTGCTACAGAAGGTAATTGAGACCAGTTCATTAGCTATATTTAAGAGGGAGTTAGATGTGGCCCTTGTGGCTAAAGGGATCAGGGGGTATGGAGAGATGGCAGGTACAGGATACTGAGTTGGATGATCAGCCATGATCATATCGAATGGCGGTGCAGGCTCGAAGGTCCGAATGGCCTACTCCTGCACCTATTTTCTATGTTTCTATGTTTCCATGTCTACGCCGGCCATCAAGTACCCAGATATTGGCATTTAGAACGTTGGCCTAGACCGATCTCATTCTCTATTGTGTGCCACTAAATCAAGCATGACAAGGGGGATTATATACAGGTCTTCTGGGTTCTACCTTCAGGAACATTGTTTTCCTTGAGATGACGATAGAATGTTAACGTATTTGTGTGTCCTGTCATCAGAATTAAGGATTTAAGAAGGAACTGCAGATGCTGGAAAATCGAAGGTACACAAAAATGCTGGAGAAACTCAGCGGGTGCAGCAGCATCTATGGAGCGAAGGAAATAGGCAACATTTCGGGCCGAAACCCTTCAAGGTTGCCTAATTCCTTCGCTCCATAGATGCTGCTGCACCCGCCGAGTTTCTCCAGCATTTGTGTGTACCATCAGAATTAAGGAGCTGCGGTTCTGCGGACACACATTAATACAGTGGAGCCGTTACAATTAAATGATCAATCAAGCTCATAAAAGGATTTATTTACACATAAATAATAGAACATTTGAATCTGCTGCACTTCTCGAACATCCTTATTAAATCCGGACAAAATCGCAAATATAAAATACAACCCCGCAATAACATCACATAGAAACATAGAAATTAGGTGCAGGAGTAGGCCATTCGGCCCTTCGAGCCTGCACCGCCATTCAATATGATCATGGCTGATCATCCAAACTCAGTATCCCGTACCTGCCTTCTCTCCATACCCCCTGACCCCCTTAGCCACAAGGGCCACATCTAACTCCCTCTTAAATATAGCCAATGAACTGGCCTCAACTACCCTCTGTGGCAGAGAGTTCCAGGGATTCACCACTCTCTGTGTGAAAAAAGTTCTTCTCATCTCGGTTTTAAAGGATTTCCCCCTTATCCTTAAGCTGTGACCCCTTGTCCTGGACTTCCCTAACATCGGGAACAAACTTCCTGCATCTAGCCTGTCCAACCCCTTAAGAATTTTGTAAGTTTCTATAAGATCTCCTCTCAATCTCCTAAATTATAGAGAGTATAAACCAAGTCTATCCAGTCTTTCTTCATAAGACAGTCCTGACATCCCAGGAATCAGTCTGGTGAACCGTCTCTGCACTCCCTCTATGGCAATAATGTCCTTCCTCAGATTTGGATCACGTGCTCACGGAGTCCAGGCCTGGTTGTAGCGGGTTATGTGGACACAATTCACAGACTGAACCGATAGTTTTTGTACCAGTGCCTTGTGATCTTGTAACATGGTGGTTCATGGCCGCGCAGAAATATACAGCGGAGTCAGACAACTCCGCGAGTGAGATGTTCAGAGGGATGCGAGCGTTCAATCTGTCCTGCAGTGCAGTGAACCGCTTTTGGAAAGCTGGCGCGTTCTCTTCGAGATTTGCCGTGTGCCTGACCAACATATACTGCGGCCCACAACCCTCATACTGGGCGTACCAATAAAGGTAAGCAGCGGTGTAGATGGCGGGGTAGTCACAGGGAATGGTCGCAGTATTTCCTTCATTTATCACCAAGGCTGAAGGTTGTTGGGACAAAATGTCCTGAGTGCTAACTTCTGAAATCAAATTACCAAAGATTTATTAATTACACAGTATAATATATAAAGCGCAACAATCCGACGCGGGAATTACGGTTGAAGCGTCGGCGAGAAACGATGAGCCGGTGATTGCGAGATTGCGAGATGCCGGGTCACATTTTAACCTCCCACGTCCATCAACCCCCACCCCATCTCAATACCTTCCCACCCTTCATTCGCCATACCTACACGCCAGCATCTGTGAGCAGATAAATAATGTGCCGAAGATGTTTGAAACTTCTCATTTTGATTTACGACTAATAACTGCTCGAGCGGACATGTGTTTCGGTGCTTAAGTGTGGAGAGATCGCGGTTCCATAGATGTTCTCCAGAGTCTCCAATCCTCATGAAAATCTCCCGGGAACTCACTCCTGTTCATCGCCGATTGTGACAGGAATCCAGATTCCTGATGTTACAAATGTTTTTTAAATGTTGAGATAACACCTGCCTCAACTACCCCCGAAGGCGGCTCGTTCCATATACCTATCAACCTTTGTGTGTGACAGAGTTGCCTCTCAGGTTCCTGTTCAATATTTCTCTTCTCACCTCAATCACTCCACTCTTACCTTAAATATTTTCCTTAATCACATTATTATGCTTAAAAAAATAAAATATGGTAAAATCAATAAAGATCAAAAGGTCTCGTTAAATACCCACCTGGTGGCATGGATATCAAGAAAACGAATGTCTGAGCGCATAATGCCGTGATGGCGCATACGCGGCGGCAATTCGGAGCCACGTCCATGTTTTATTACACCTGCAAAGTGTCTAGCCGTTCCGATCACTTCCGGCAATCAAAACATTGAGCTGGACCGATTTTAAAAGCAAGAAAGGCGCACACCTGTTCTACACAAATACTGCGGCATTATGTATCAATTTTCGGTGCGAGGCGTGATCGTACATCCGTTCGGTGTAGGGTAAATAGGAAGCGGATGAACAGTTGAACTGTGAATAAATTAAGATCGCAATACATTCCCCTATTGATGGATGCATTGCCCCTTGATTTCTAATTGGCCAGTCATCTTTCATTGTGTTTCAATATTATACCATTCTCTTCCGCTTCTTTTATACCTATGATCCTCCATTTTGGAGAATCGCCCGATCAACTGTGAAGGTTTAAGAAGGAACTGCAGATGCTGGAAAATCGAAGGTGCACAAAAATTCTGGAGAAACTCAGCGGGTGCAACAGCATCTATAGAGCGAAGGAAATTGGCAACGTTTCGGGCCGAAACCCTTTTTCAGTTTCGGCCCGAAACGTTGCCTATCTCTTTTGCTCCATAGATGCTGCTGCACCCGCTGAGTTTCTCCAGCATTTTTGTCTACCAACTGAGACGATTATTGGCTGCAACCTTCCCTCCATTGACGAACTGCACACTGCAAGGGCCAGGAAGCGAGCGGACAAGATCATCTCTGACCCCCTCTCAGCCTGGCCACAAACTCTTTGAATCACTTCCCTCTGGAAGGCGGCTCCGAACTGTCAAAGCTGCCACGGCCAGACATAAAAAACAGCCTTTTTTCCCCCACGAGTAGTAGCTCTACTCAATAACCAAAAGTCTGCAGCCTCCTTTTGCTCTGGATTTTTATTTAATTCACATATTTAATCGATAATGTTTTTTAATGAATGTTTAATGTTTTATGTGTCATTCCTAACTGTCACTGTATGCCATTGTCACTAGCGGGCGGAGCACCAAGGCAAATTCCTTGTATGTGAATAAACATAGAAACATAGAAAATAGGTGCAGGAGGAAGTCATTCGGCATTCGCCGTTCATGGTGATCGTGGCTGATCGTCCCCAATCAATAACCTGTGCCTGCCTTCTCCCTATATCTATTGATTCCACCAGCCCCTAGAGCTCTATCTAACTCTCTCATAAATCCATCCTGTGATTTGGCCTCCACTGCCCTCTGTGGCAGGGAATTCCACAAATTCACGACTCTCTGGGTGAAAAGGTTTTTTCTCACCTCAGTCCTAAATGGCCTCCTCTTTATTCTAAGACTGTGGCCCCTGGTTCTGGACTCGCCCAACATTGGGAAATGTTTCCTGCATCTAGCCTGTCCAATCCTTTTATAATGTTAAATGTTTCTATAAGATCTCCCCCTCATCCTTCTAAACTCCAGTGAATACAAGCCTAGTCTTTTCAATCTTTCCTCATATGACAATCCCGCCATGCCAGGGTTCAGTCTCGTGAACCTATGCTGCACTGCCTCCATCATAAGGATGTTCTTCCTCAGAGATGAACTTACCTGCTCGCTTCCTGGCCCTTGCCGTGTCCAGTTCGTCACTGGAGGGAAGGTTGCAGCCAATAACCTTCTCAGCTGATCGGACGATTCGCTGCATAGATGACCGTACAGAATTGGACCATCATTGACTGTGGCAGATTGTGCTTCCTCTGCTGAGTGGAAGGGAAGCTCTCCTAAAGTCCACAATCAATTCCACTGTTTTAAGAGCATTGAGCTCCAGGTTGTTGCAATGGCACCAGGACGCCAGCGGTGTCACTTCGTGTCTGTACGCAGATTCCTCCCCATCCTGGATCAGTCCAATCAGGGTTGTGTCATGCGCAAACTTGAGAAACTTGACAGAAAATTCAGTGGAGGTACTTTAGAGGTCTGCATCCCCGCTCCTGTAGGCTTCCTCTTTAGATTCAGAGCTATTTGAGTTATGCAGCAAACCAGGGCTTGTCGTTCGAAGGGGACTCCTCGGACAATGAGCCAGTGGATGTTCTCACTCCCCCCCTGACGGCACTACACTCATTCCCAGTGGAGGAAATAGATAAGATCGTGGCCGCCGAGGGAGCCCCAAATCGGCCCAGACTGGCCTCCCTCCGCTGGCCAAACGTACAAGGGCTCACCGGCTCGCTGAACCTCATCCTCAAAAGGAGTGCGAGGGGCACGGGAGCGATGGGGTTGAAGGGGGACGACCGGCGTCAGCTCATGTCCTTCTTGGACGACCTAGAAAAGGACGCCAAGGCCCGGAGCAGCGTCGTTCCTTCCGAGGGTAGAGGGAGCAATAGAGCATTCTTTGTTGCCAAGATCCGGAAGGTAAGACGCACCGCCACGCCACCTAGCGTTCGTAGGGGGAGGAGTGGTTCTGCTGTCAGCGACCGGCGGACCGGCGAGGGGATCAAGTGTACTCCAGACATGGCGATCACCATTGCCAGTTACAACATAAATGGCAGCAGTAGGCCTCTCCGCAGGTTTAACCATCTCTCAACCCCGAGGGATGGGATAGATGCGTTGAGCTCCCTGCAAGAAACCCACACCATCCCAGGAGATGAATCCACTCGGCTCCTGGAGTGTGTTGGCGCGGTCTTCATGAGCCACGTCAGCGCCATCTCCAGTGGGGTGGCCTTTTTATTGGACTCGAATTTCCGGCCAGAAATCCTAAAAGTCCCAACTACAAATTCCTCGGGGTACATATTTCAGAGGATCTGCCCTGATCCCTCAACACCACGAAACAGATTAAAAAAGGCGCAGCAGCGCCTCTACTTTCTGAGGAGGCTTAGGAAAGTTCACCTGTCCCCCTAGATCCTGTCCAACTTCTACCGCTGTACCATTGAAAGCATCCTGACCACCTGCTTCACGGTGTGGTGCAGCAGCTGCAACACAACTGACATGAAGGCACTGCAAAACCACTAATCACATCATCGGCGCCCCGCTCCCTGCCATGGCTGCCCTCCACCGCACACGGTGTCTGAGACAGGCTGGGAAAATCAGTAAGGACCCCTCACACCCTAACCATGAACTATTTGCCCTCCTCCCATCAGGGAGACGGTACAGGAGCCTCAGATTTCGCACCAGCAGGCTGAGGAACAGCTTTTTCCCAAAATACCATTACCCTGCTGAACTCACAGGCCCGACGCTATCTTTTATACCCTTTTATCTGTATATTGTAGCGGCACCATACGTGGTGAATAAAAGTGAGACGTCAGGCCGGTTCAAAGAGTCATTTATTCAGTGGTGACACGTTAGGTTGGTGCGCTAACTATAATACAATGTTGCTGTAGCTGAGCGAGGTTGTTTTCTCGGGTCAGCTACCTGTCGACTTCTCAAGGTCTCGCGGTGAGGGACCTTACGTACCAGGACATTGGGTGTCATGGTACACCAGTCATTAAAAGTAGGCATGCAGGTGCAGCAGGCAGTGAAGAAGGCGAATGGTATGTTAGCATTCATAGCAAAAGGAGTTGAGTATAGGAGCAGGGAGGTTCTACTGCAGTTGTACAGGGTCTTGGTGAGACCACACCTGGAGTATTGCGTACAGTTTTGGTCTCCTAATCTGAGGAAAGACATTCTTGCCATAGAGGGAGTACATAGAGGGAGGTTCACCAGGCTGATTCCTGGGATGTCAGGACTTTCTTATGAAGAAAGACTGGATAGACTCGGGTTGTACTCGCTAGAATTTAGAAGATTGAGGGGGGATCTTATTGAAACTTACAAAATTCTTAAGGGTTTGGACAGGCTAGATGCAGGAAGATTGTTCCCGATGTTGGGGAAGTCCAGAACAAGTTTAAGGATAAGGGGGAAGTCTTTTAGGACCGTGATGAGGAAAGTTTTTTTTCACACAGAGAGTGGTGAATCTCTGGAATTCTCTGCCGCAGAAGGTAGTTGAGGCCAGTTCATTGGCTATATTTAAGAGGGAGTTAGATGTGGCCCTTGAGTTGGATGATCAGCCATGATCATATTGAATGGTGGTGCAGGCTCGAAGGGCCGAATGGCCTACTCCTGCACCTATTTTCTATGTTTCTATGTTTCTATGACACTCCCTCTAGCCCATGACGTCACGTGCCCGCCCTCGTATCCCCTGGCGAAGGTTGGAGCATGAGTGGCCCGTGTTTAGGCTGACACCACAATATATTTATTTGCCTATGTACTGGATCAATATATCCACATTGTACATATTGTTTTAACCAGTATTTTACGACTTTGCACTCCGATTAGATGCTAAACTGCATTTCGTTGTACCTGTACTCGTATTTGTGCAACGACAATAAAGTTGAATCGAATCTAATCTAATCCAAGTGGTGCCAGGCCGCTTGCTTCACTTGGCCGTGCGCCTGGATGGCGTGCAGTTGCATTTTGTCAACGTGTACGCCCCCAAGCCCGCCGTGTTGCCGACGCGCCTGTTCCGGGAGGTGTCTACCCAGCTGTGCTCCATCGACCCTGGCGACTGTGTGATTCTCGGGGGAGACTTCAACTGTACCCTCGAGGAAGGAGACCGTTCCGGCGAACAGCGCGGCCAGGAGTCAGTGATGAAGTTGAAGGAACTTGTGGGCTCCTTTGACTTGGTAGACACCTGGAGGAACCTCCACCCCGACTCTAGTGCCTTCTTCAGGAGGTCAGAGGAGGTGGTTCTCGCATCTAGCGCCTGTACATTTCTCGGGCATACGTCTCCCGCGTCTCGACGGCCTCCATCCGGCCGGTGCCGTGCTCGGACCATCACTTAGTGTGGACGCAGTTCATCACACTGCGCGTACTGGAACTTTAACAACCGCCTGCTGGAGGATCGCCACTTCCGGGACTCGCTTAAGAGGCTCTGGACCACCTGTAAGTGGAAGCAGGGAGGATTTCACCCCCTACGACTGCGGTGGGACGTGGGCAAGGCTCACATCCGGTGTTTCTGTCAGGAGTACAATAGACAGCCGACCAAGAGGCGCGATTCCAAGGTCAGACAGCTCCGAAGCGAGCTGCTCGATTTCGATTTGTGTCGAAGAGACCGTCGGGGACCCGATCCTCTGGTAGGAATACCAGAGAAGAAGGAGGTCGCGGATCCAAATGCTCCACGATTTGGATCGCGGTTAAACCTTCTTCTACCCGCTGGAGAAGTGGCGAGGAGTCCGTCAGCAGTTAGTGGAGCTGATCGCGGGTGAGGACTCCCCCATCACCGAACCTGAAGACATAAACGTGGCGGTTCGTTCCTTTTACGGCACCTTGTTCTCACCGGATTGCTCCGGCGGGGACGAGTGCAGTGATCTTTGGGAAGATCTAGCCACGGTCGGCCCAGAATGTGCCGAGCGTCTGGACGCCCCCCTGACACTGAACGAACTGACCGCGGCCCTCCGTCAGCTCCGAAGGGGCAAATCCCTTGGCCTGTACGGCCTGACAGCAGAGTTCCTCCGCACATTCTGGGGGATCCTGGGGGAGGACTACACCATGGTCCTGAGGGAGAACCTGGCGACCGGAGAGATGCCCGTGTCTTGACGGAGGGCTCTCGTGGTCCTTCTGCCCAAGTAGGACGATCTCCACCACCTAAAGAACTGGCGCCCCTACTCTGTACCGACTACAACTCTGGGCCATGTGCTGACTCGAGTGACCCACTCTGACCAGTCTTACACGGTCCTGGGCCGGTCCATCCAGGACAATATCCATCTCGTCCGGGACCTGGTCTATCTGGCTCAGGAGACTGGTGTACCCACTGCCATTCTCTCCGTCGACCAGAAGAAGGCATTCGACAGGGTAGATCACGAGTATCTGCTGAGGACTCTGTGGGCGTTTGGGTTCGGACAGCACTTTGTGGCCCGGATCCGGCTTTTAAATGCGGAGTGCCTCTTCAAAGTAAATAGATCCTTGATGGCCCCCATTCCCTTCTGCAGAGGAGTACGTCAGGGCCGCCCCATGTCAGCTGGGGAAATGTTCTGGGCTCTTGGTGGGTCCCTGGCAGGTGGACTCCCTGCTGGAGGAGATGAGGTATTTCACGTGGAGCACCACACACCTCCTCTACTTGGGCGTCTACCTAAGTCCCGTTGCAGAGACCTCGCCGGCGGACCGGCAGGAGCTGGATATAAAAGTCGTCGCCCAGCTGGGGCGCGGTTCGGGTCTCCTCAGAATGTTTTCCTACCGGGGCAGGGTGTGGTCATTAACCAACTCGTGGCCTCCCTGCTTTGGTACAGATTGATCACATTGGTCCCATCAGCCACCTTTGTTGGATTCATCCAGAAGAAGTTAGTGGACTTCTTCTGGGGCAACGGAAACCACTGGGTGTCTGCAGCGCTCCTGAGTCTCCCGACCGAGGACGGCAGGCCAGTCGCTGGTGTGCATTCGCAACCAGTTGGCGGCTCTCTGCCTCAGGACCCTGCAGAGATACTTGTACTCAGGGCGTCCTCCCGGGTGGCACGTGCTGCCGACGCACTTTTCCCTACGTGACTGCTGCCATCGAAAAAGACCACCAGGGGCGCCGGGGAGATGGCAGCTCTGCCCGCAGTCTAATATTAATAATAATAATTTTTATTTATGGGCGCCTTTCAAGAGTCTCAAGGACACCTTACAAAATTTAGCAAATAGAGTAAAATCGTGTAAGCGGAATGAAATAAATAGTAAAGACATCACCAGTACACAAATTAAAGAGATAATTCAATCCAAAGCCAAACATCAAAAACACAATATGAATAGAGAGCAGAGGCAGCTAAAGCGTGCCAGCGTCCACTCTCCCTCCCGGCAACCATCTTGGACACAGAATAAAATAATCATTTACACACAAAAAAACATCCCCCCCACAATGATTACCACTGTGGGGGAAGGCACAATGTCCAGTCCCCATCCCCAGTTCTCCCATAGTCAGGCCTATTGAGGCCTCCACAGTTGCCTCTACGGAGGCCCGATGTTCCTGGCCGTTCTCGCAGGGTGGTGTTGCTCCGGCCTCGGGAGAGTCCTCACAGCGGCTGGGACGGATGGAACGGCCGATTCCCTATCGGAGTCCGCGGCATTCCGAAGCCGACAGGGCCGCGTCGGTTGGTGCTCCGAGGCTCCCGATGTTAAAGTCGGCGCCGCCGCACGCGACTGGCCGCTCCGCAGTCCCGCAGCTCGACCGTGTTGATCACGGCGGTCTCAGCATACCGGAGCTCCAGCGCGGCGACCCAGCGCGGCGACCCAGGCAAGGCATCGCCCGCTCTGCGATAGCGCTCCAGCGCTGTGCCGCCACCGAATCTGAAGGTGCTGGGCGGTCCCCGCCAGGAAAACGCCGCTCCACTCCCGCTGGAAGGCCGCAAGGACGGGTCGACGGTGCAGCCCGGGGAAAAAGCTGCCTCACCGACCAGGTAGGGACCTAGAAAATAGTTTCCCCCTTCCCCCCCACATGAAAAAATTCAAATTCCCCAACAAACAGGACAAAATTCACTAAAAACTAATTTAAAAAATTGAATTGAACGGACAGCTGCTGGTTAGCAGCCGTTCCCCAGGATGGCTTCTTCTCCTCCTGTTCGTGTTTTCATATTTTTGTTATTTTTAGTGTTTGTTACACGTTTGTTTTATGTGCGAGGAGGGGGGAGGGGATCGGTGGAAACTGTTTTCCAAGTTCGGAGATGTGATCAATTTTTGGATCACATTCTCCGGGCTCTGGGGCCTACCATCGCTGTAGTTGGAGGCCTCCTCGGACTGTCGTGAGCCCTACCGCGGTGCGCGGACTTAACATCGGAGTGGATCTGTTGCCTGGGATCGCTCCCACCGCGGCCTGCGGACTTACCATCAAGGGCTCGCAGCCTCGGGTGAGGCCGAGTCGGGAGCTCCAACGCCGCAGAAGGTTCGACCAGCCCCGGCGCGAGGTTCGATCGCCCGGCGCGGGGGAGCTGACCCCCCCCCCCCCCCATCCCATGCAGGAGCTGAACGCCTCGACGCGGAGGACGGGAGTAAAAATCGTCCCTTCAACGGAGGCCCCCGGACCGAGGAGGAACAAAAGGAAGGGCTTGAACTTTATTTCGCCTTCCATCACTGTGAGGAACGTGTAGGAGTCACTGTGGTGGATGTTCACGTTAAAATGTGTTTTTGAGTCTGTTGCTTTTAATTGTGTATGACTGACCTGGCCAGTGAAATTCCTCGCATGTTGCAAAACATACTTGGTGTATAAAATCTGACTGAAAAAAGGGTTTCGGCCCGAAACGATGCTTATTTCCTTCGCTCCATAGATGCTGCCGTACCCGCTGAATTTCTTCAGCAATTTTGTCTACAATAAATAGAAGATGTCAACTTAATTTGATGGAATTTTATTTCGTTGTTTTTGATTACCGGTGCACTAGAAACAATAGGATTCATTGCCCATCTTTAATTGGCATCTCATATTAACATTATAGCTGACCATAAACAATACAATCACCAGCCCATGTACAGTTAAAAACTGTATTATTCCTCTTTATTAATATTGCAAATGAAAGAAGCATTTACTCAGTTAACCTCATTGTTTCAATCGTCGGGTAAGTAAATCAAATGGATATTTCACGGCGCCTTTCAACTGCTCTCTAAATTTGGTCTGCGTCCCTGCGTAAATGCACGTGTTGGTGCAGGAACTGAGAAGCTGCAACATGTACCCGCTTTCTTGCAGGATAAACTTTGGATCGTTGCCATTTGACACGACGGAGTAGGTGTTGCTTGTAATTTGTACAAAGGCAAAATTTACAACGTAGGTCAACCACAAGAGAATAAAACTGCCCGAGATGGCGAAGAGTAAAATGATAGACTTTCTCCTGCTCTCCATCTCGGGGTCACTCTGTTTCTCGCCGTTGCTCTGGGCCCGGAGTCTCTTGCGAGCTCTGCTGGCGGCTAGAATGAATCTGACTGTAAACGCGTTGAACAGCAGGATCAGGAGGAACGGGAGGCAGGGGTTCAAGATTCGGTCCAACCAGTCATAAACCCTCCAGCCAACGTCAGTGTAATTACTGTCTTTGATGCTACAGTACCAGGGTATGTTATTCGCAACATAAACAGGATCGTATATGAAGTAAAAGGGGACGTTTTTCAGGCAGCCCACCACGCAGACGGCTCCTATCACAAATGCCGCGGTTTTCTCGGTGCAGTACCTCAGCTTTAGCTGTTGGCAGCAAATGGCGATGAATCGGTCGAAGGTGAACGCGACCGTCAACCAAACGGAAATGTCTCTGGAAGCGCAACTGAGGACAATAATCAGACTGCAGGCCGGGGTGGTGGACAGGAATGTAACCGGGAAATATATCGCCCGGAGTCGGCTCAATATCACCGCGGTGACAATGACCAGAAAATCCGTCACGGCCATGGACACCAGGTAGCGAGTGATGCACTTGGAGAGGCCGCACTTTCCTTGAGACAGGATCACAATCGTCACCAGGTTGGCTGTAAGAGAAAGAGACCACAAGACAGTTTAGTCATCATTCCATCTCCGAGTTTACCAGTTACAGAAAAGCTGCTATCAAATTCCTCATCCAGAAAAGTCACATCTCCATGTTCTCCAGAGGTGCTGCATGACCCTCTGAGTTACTCCAGCAATTTGCGTCCGTTTTTTTGTCATATCTCTAATAATTGTTTCAATGGTATAACTTTATCGGCTTATCGATAGTTATGCATTGATAAACACGAATATTTATCATAAATACAATGAAATCACCAAACGGAAAATAAGATTCAAGAATGTGAAGCCTTTCCTATTGCAGCAGAACACACGAATAATGAACAGGTCAAGCACCACATCATGTTAAATGGGCGAGTGTTGTAATAACCCTCAACGCAATGCGTGGTTTACAAGACGATAAGAATCAAAGTCAAACTATGAAGATATTGAAATTAACGTTTAAGCTGCCTGGAATACAAGAAAGTCACTGTAAATGGCATTGATATTGAACATGTCCGCGGTGAATGTAAATATATCAAAGAAGATCAGATGATATTGCATGCAGCAGCCAGCGAAAGCATTGCAACAGAACAAATATTTGAACGCTTATCCAAATGTTATTTCTTGCGTAGAGAGTGGAGACCCGAAAGGAAGACAGGCCAGACGTGAAAACCTAAGGAACCACCAAACTATTTAGAAAAAGGTATTTCGGAGATAGATTAGACATTTATAACTAAACCTTAACTGTGCCCTAATAGCCCAAGATCATGCTGTAAAATAAATGCTTCTGCCAATAATAGAAAGAAAACATTATATAACCGGATTCCCTTTCAAAGTTACTCGATCGTATTCTTATTTCGTAAAGTATCAGTCGATAGTTAAGACGTAACGCTGCACATATTCGTTACGCAGCCTGCGGCTGACGATTAAAGGTACAGTCGACACTCTATTCCGCTTAGATTTGGTGAAACCTTGAATACTCGTTTAGTCGTCCAAACTTTACCTAGAACACCGAAAGCGGCAAGAACAGAATAATAAATGGCAAAGACTGGTCCGTTCCCAGGAGCATGCATTTTCCGTGACGGTGTGCCCGTGAGCCGTAGCTTCTGAAATAAGTATTTGACGCTACTACTTATAGCCCGTGTCAACAAGCCGGGGCAGCAATTAACTTGGAATATGATGCAATTTTCCGAACAAACAAAGCAGTCATTTTCACGCTTGTGCTAATTAATCAGGGGGACTCTGCCAACATTTAAGACCGAATAATATAACGTTCAGTTAAAAATAAAATCCCTGTAAAGTAAAATCAAATGGCAATCTAAGAAAATAAGAAGAATCGTGGACTTTCAAAATACACTTGATAAAATTTAAATGCATACAAAGTTGTAAAATTGATGCTAAACTGGCTGGAGCGGAGATTGTGCAGAGGTGAACCATTGCTTACAGATGGGTGGAAATTTCACAATAGTGTTCCAAATGCATCTGCTTGAAGGCTTTAGATGAAATATATTGATGCCTCGATTCATGAAACAAGCTATAATTTCAGGATTTGTAAAAAATATACTGGAAAGGAAGTTACCGGGCGTGATATTTGATGAATGCTTTCGTAGCTTCAGGGGGGTCGGCGAATCCCAGCAATCGGGTAGAATACAGCATTAAAACCTCACATTTTACATTTAATCTACCCCACAGAAACAAAGCCAAAGCCAATACCAACGTCCTTTTAGCTGACAGGCATTAACCTGCTTCTTGTTATAGCCATTCACGTGATTTATTTTATGCAACTGAACCCATTTTCCACCCTTCTTGCAGGTAACCCCGCCAACTGCTACCTACCTTTGTATCAACACTGTCTGAAGAACGGTTTCGGCCCGAAACGTTGCCTATTTCCTTCGCTCCATAGATGCTGCTGCACCCGCTGAGTTTCTCCAGCTTTTTTTGTGTACCATCGTTATTATATGTTGTGCACAGATAGGATCCCATTGCATATGGCGTTATAATTCAGGGTATAGAGTACCGAATTAAGGTAGAAAGGCAGACAGACACAATGTACCATATAGTATGCTGCGGTACAGCACATTGTACTCGCTAGAATTTAGAAGATTGAGGAGGGATCTTATGGAAACTTACAAAATTCTTAAGTAGTTGGACAGGCTAGATGCAGGAAGATTGTTCCCGATGTTGGGGAAGTCCAGAACAAGAGGTCACAGTTTAAGGATAAGGGGGAAATCTTTTAGGACTGAGATGAGAAAAATATTTTTCACACAGCGAGTGGTGAATCTCTGGAACTCGCTGCCACAGAAGGCAGTTGAGGCCAGTTTATTGGCTATATTTAAGAGGGAGTTAGATGTGGCCCTTGTGGCTAAAGGGATCAGGGGGTATGGAGAGAAGGCAGGTACCGGATACTGAGTTGGATGATCAGCCATGGTCATATTGAATGGCGCTGCAGGCTCGAAGGGCCGAATGGCCTACTCCTGCACCTGTTTTCTATGTTTCTATGTTTCTATCTGGGTCTGTGTGCCTGTTATGCTACTAAAAACAAAACTTTCATTATATCATCGTTACACTGATCTAACGTTCGCAATGGAAAGGGGAAAATGTGGATGGCATGGATGGCAGTGTGGGACAACGCAACTGTGACCCGGTTGCTCTTGCCTGCAATGTGCTGCGCCGGGCGCAAGTCGTGTATTCCGAGGTGTATGTCAGGTGGCGTTGCTGTCGGGCTGACCAAGGGTCAGACACTTTGGCAAACCGTGAGTGTCATGTGGTCGGTGAAAGCTGTGAAATCCCTGCCCTTGAGGAAGTAGCGGAAATGCCGGATGGCCAGGTAGAGAGCGGGGAGTACCTGGTCGAAAGCGCTGTATTTCTGCTTGGGGCTTCTCAGGTGATGACTGAAAAAGGCGAGGGGTTTGCCAGCTACCATCCATCAGTTGTTCCAGCACTCCGCCCACGGCTGTGCCAGATGTGTCGACCATCAGAGCTGTTGGTGCGTTGGCCCGTGGATGTACCAACATCGTTGCCTTTGCCAGCGTCGAATGCGCTCGTGGCCTCATCGTCTCAAATTATCTCTTTTGACTTGTTGGCTAGGGCCTTGAATAGCGGTTGCATGATCCTGGCAGCTGCTGGCATGAAGCGGTGGTGGTTGACAAACTCTTGGAGTCCCTTCACAGCGGATGGTTTGCCAAAATTGCGAATGGTCTCGACCCTGGTCGGGAGCGAGACCGGGACCACTCCGTGCTGGTTGATGTGATGACTGAGGAAGTTGATGGAAGTGAGGCCAAATTGACACTTGGCAAGGCCGATGGCCAGGCCATGCTCATTGAGCCTCTGGCAGAGGTGCCGGAGGTGTTCCTGGCCAGAGCGGCTGGCGACGAGGATGTGGTCGAGGTAGATGAACATGATGTCCAGCCCGCGGCCTATCGTGTCCATGAACCAATGCAAAGCTAGGTCGACATTCTTGAGGCACAAAGGCATGCGCAGGAACTCAAAGAGTCGGAATGGGATGATGAGGGCCGTCTTGAGGGTGTCGTCTGAGTGGACCGGAATCTGACGGTAGCCGCGTACCAGGTCGATCTTGGAAAAGACCTTGGCACCATCCAGGTTTGCCGTGAAGTTCTAGATATGAGGGACAGTGTACTAGTCGTCTGTTGTGACCTCGTTGGGCCGACAGAAGTTCCCACAGGGACTCCAGCCCTCAGACACTCTGGGGACCATGTGAAGCGGAGATGCCCACGGGCTGTCTGAACGGCGCACTAAGCCCATATCCTCCATCTTGCAGTACTCCTCTTTGGCCAGTTGGAGCTTGTCGGGGGGTAGTCTGCATGTGGGTGCATTGACTGGCAATTGGTGGGGATTGTGGTGTTTCACCGCATGCTTGGGGTTGGCCGTTGTTAACTGTGGAGCTATGATGTCAGGGAAATCGGTCAAGATCCTGGCGAACCCGTTGTTGGAGAAGGTCACTGAACCGAGGTAGGGCGCGGTCAATTCGGCGTGGCGCAGTGCGATCGACTCGATCGGCTCAGAATCAACGAGACGCTGTATTTTAACGTCGCCTAGCTGGGAGTGTGCCCAGAAGAGGCCGGTGCCGAGCAGCGGTTGTGGGACGGCGGCGATGGTAAAGGTCCACTTGAAGCGACAGGAGTTGAAGTTAAGCGGGATGGTGCAGACACAATACACAATACACAATACAATTTTATTTGTCACTTGAACCTCATAGAGGCTCAAATGAAATGTTGTTTCTGCAGTCATACACACAAGAAAAAAAGACCCAAGACGCAACACAATTTACACAGACATCCATCACAGCGCATCTCCTCCTCGCTGTGATGGAAGGCAAAAAAAACTTATCTCTCCCCTGCACTCCCCATTCCCCTCCCGATGTCAGAGTCAAAGCCCCCGGTGGGCGATGGCAATTGTCCCGCGGCCATTAACGCCGCGCCGGGTGATGCAAGGCCCTGCTCCGGGTCTTCTTGTTGGAGTCCCCGGCGGGTGCTCGCAAAGTCCCGCAGCCGTTGAAGCCGCGCCGGGCGATGATGTAAGGCCCCGCTCCAGGTGCTCCTCGACCCCGCGACTCGGGCGTGTGAAGTCGCCGTTGTGGAAGCCCCCAAAAGCGGTCTCCCACCAGGGACCCACGGGCTCCCGGTGTCATTGTCCACCGGACCTGCGGTAAGCCTCCGAATTCCCGGGGTCGGGTCGCAGCAGCGCGCCACCACCGCTCCACCCGCTCCGAACTCGGCCAGCTCTACGATGGTGAATAGGTCCGCAGCTCCGCGACTGGAGCCCTAGGTCGTTCCTGCCGGAGGCCGCTCCACGTTGCAGCCCCAATGACAACGGAGACCGGACAGGGAGAAGGTCGGGTTCTCCGTGCAGGGGAATGATTTTTAAAGTTTCCACACACACACACACATACCCCATCAAAAAATAAATAAAAACTACATTAAAACGGGACAAAAAAGAACAAAAAGACAGACGGACTGCAGAGGCCGCTGCGACGTGATGTTTCTGCTGTTGGCGGCGCTCAGGAGAGCCCCCTTATTTCCGGAACAAGTATCGGTGCCCGAGTAGGGGGGGGGGGGGGAATACTGCCCTCAGCTCCCCTGTCAACGAGAAAATCCCGCCCCGAATGACGATCCCAGGTGTAGAAGAGGCTATATTTTTGGCCGGCGGCAGTTGCCACGACCGACGGCCGGACGAGGCATTTCTCAGATACGTGCAGAGTGGTCGGCATCGGCGAGCCTTGGAGCCCTACCTTTGGTGGTAGTAGTACCGCTTGTCCTTGTAGTCGACTTTACCTGCCAAGGCACAGCCGCCACCGATTAAAAGTGGCTCCACCCTGCTGCTTGGCGCATCAACTGGCCTTCCGACATCCAAGGGTTCCAGGGGGTGTTCGCGCCCACTTGGTTTTAATTTTATTTTTTTGTTCCTGGCGCCCTATATAATTTGACGCTTTTATGTTGCAAATTGCATTTGCCAAACGGGTGTCTATTTCATCTGCCATGCCACGCCCTCCTCTATTTATTATATTTTATGAAACGTTGAAACTCCTTTATCGCGAGCAAAAACAAATCCCTAAATTGCTGCAAAAACCGAATCTATGGAGGAAACGAAGAGATGTGGATCAAATGTAGGCAGAGCAAATAAGCTTAATTTAGCATCATGTTCCGCGCGTATATTGTGGGTGCAAGGGGATGTTGGTACTTTTTGGTAGTGGACAGTACTGTTCCATGTTCCAACTCAACGATTCGGGCAGCATCTGTTTTAGATCGCTTTTTCTATTTTTTTCTGGATATTTCTAATTTTGAAATTATGCCTTAATTAGGTCAGTAATGTATCAGAAAGGACGCTGGTCTCAGTATCGAAACATAGAAACATAGAAAATAGGTGCAGGAGTAGTACATTCGGCCCTTCGAGCCTGCACCTCCATTCAATATGATCATGGCTGATCATCCAACTCAGTATCCTGTACCTGCCTTCTCTCCATACCCCCTGATCCCTTTAGCCGCAAGGACCACATATAACCCCCTCTCAAATATAGCCAATGAACTGGCCTCAGCTACCTTCTGTGGCAGAGAGTTCCAGAGACTCGCCACTCTCTGTGTGAAACATGTTTTTCTCGTCTCGGTCCTAAAGGATTCCCCCCTTATCCTTAAACTGTGACCCCTTGTCTTGGACTTCCCCAAAAGTGGGAACAATCTTCCTGCATCTAGCCTGTCCAACCCCTTAAGATGTTTGTAACTTTCTATAAGATCCCCCCTCAATCTTCTAAATTCTATCGAGTACAAGCCGAGTCTATCCAATCTTTCTTCATATGAAAGTCCTGACATCCCAGGAATCAGTCTGGTGAACCTTCTCTGTACTCCCTCTATGGCAAGAATGTCTTTCCTCAGATTTGGACTGCAAAACTGTACGCAATACTCCAGGTGTGGTCTCACCAAGACCCTGTACAACTGCAGTAGAACCTCCCTGCTCCTATACTCAAATCATTTTGTTATGAATGCTAACATACCATTCGCCTTCTTCACTGCCTGCTGCACCTGCATGCCTACTTTCAATGACTGGTGTACCATGAGACCCAGGTCTCGTTGCATCTCCCCTTTTCCTAATCGATATGTACGCGTGGCGGACATCATAGAAGAAGTAACTTCAGTTTGCATATCCAGTTCAGTATGCGCACCATTGGTTCCTCGTTCAACTCACGAGCTTTGCGTATGCAAGTTAATCCGCTGTATTTTGTGTCAATTGAAACTTCATAAGATCAGTTTTATCCCCGTCGAACATGTTATCTATTTTTAATCAGAATTACTGTCACGTTATCTACACCATGTATTTACTTTAATTAAACCATGGGTTCTATGCTATTGAATCCTAAACCAGAGCAGTGTGCCTTAAGTGATTTAGTGCATTCGTCTATGGATTAATTGACGGTTGAGTTAATTAACGTCACCGTGAAAATGACTGCCTTAATTTGTTTGTTCATGAAACTGCAACAACCATTGGCGATTGGCGTGTTGGCGGTTAACGTCAGATATAAATAGATGTGCCACGGTCAATTTGCAAAAGTTGCAGCTTAGAACTGTATCAACACGGAAGATGCACGCACCTGGGAATGGACCAGTCTTTGCCATTTATTACACTGCTCTCGCCATCTTCGGTGTACTAGGTAATGTTTGGCAATGAAGAAGCCAATGTTTAATGTTTGACCGCGTCCTCGCCGCATACTTGGCTGCTCATCGTAATGGTGGGCTTTCCTTTTCAGCCGCTGCCCAAGTTCTCGGCTCAAACCGCGCACGCCTGTTGCTCCTTCGATTGTCCAATGTTCTCTTCGCGAAATGCGAATATAATCACGTCGCACAACAAATCAGTTCTATTTATATTATCGCTGAGGTTGTTCTACAGTGTCGTCTTGTGCTTTTAAGTTACGTTCAGAGATGTAATTCTCTCGTCCGATATCAGTGTTAATAATGTACTATCTCTCATAAACCCACGAATGACTGCTTGCTTTGAATGAGATTGGACATTATTTATACTCAGGCTTTGCTTGTCAGATAGACCTTAGAAGACAGCACTGCAACATTACACAGTATAACGGCGATGACTGCGCCAATATTATGGGCATGGGAACGTGAATGGGGATCTAAAATTATTGAATCGCTATTATCTGAGACCGTTTTGGGTCCTGTTTCAACATCCGCAGACGCCTCTGACCTGCAATCACCGCTTGTAATTAACGTCTTGTCTCTGATCTATGCATCTATGTTTTGCTGTATGTATTTATAAACTCATCGTGAACTCAAATGACAATGCGATTAACATCGGATATTGTTAAATTAACATCGAATATTGTGACTCGTCATTTTGTCCTTCAGTTTCTGGTTAGCATTGCCGCAGATGTTTCCCGGTTTATTCTCTCGTCATTACATGTACAGTAAATGCATTTACTGTTGTTCGCTGTCCATGGACACCGTTGTCAGTCCTTTCCTGCAATAAACAGGTTTCAAGCTTCTTTCCTGTTAGTTGCTAAAAGCAGCTTTTCCGGGTGATGTCAAATTATAGCCAGCCAAAACGTTGCTGTTCTTATATACATGGGGACATTTATTGCTGGCCTATATTGTGAAATCACGGCGTGGATTCAGACTGCGCATTCAATGGGCGCTGTTCTGTCGCCATTACCGGAACGATGTGGATAGTTTGGAGAGAGTCCAGAACAGTGTCTGGATTAGGGTGTAGTCTCGATAAAGAGAAATTGACAAACCTGGATTGCTTTCTCAGTGGTGTTAGAGGCTGAGGGGAGACCTGATATAATTGTGTACAGAGTGTATACAATTATGATAGATATAGATAGGGTTGGCAGTCAGATTATTTTCCCCGTGTGGATGTATGAAATACTTGAGCGCATAGCTTTAAATTGAGATTATGTGTAGGAAGAAGAGATATCTTCAACCTGGTGTCATGTTCGACATCTACAACGGGCATGTTACTTTGCTGGGCTATTCAATGCTCTAAGTAGAGGTTGTGTTTTCGGTGTTTTTTTCAAAACAGGAAACTTGCCATCTACAACTGACAGAGCTGTTGTGTTGTTAAGAGATCATTGAAGTGATCGCCTCAGTGCAGCGCTGGCTGAAGTAATCCCGCGTTATTGGCGGAGCCACTGGGCGATATTTTCCAGAGCCACCGAAACAACAAAGAAACTAAAATACCTCAACCATCGCCATCCCCCTCACCACTTTACCCCAACTCCCTTATTTTCCTTGTGAACCACATGGACCTCCACCTTTCTCACCCGAACACTCTGCAAATTTCCTCCATCTGAAGATAACCATCAGTTAACCGATCGGTTTTATTCGCCATAGACCAGCCTTCCGACAACAGGTAAGGTCATAGAAACATAGAAAATAGGCGCAGGAGGAGGCCATTCGGCACTTCGAGCCAGCACCACCATTCATTGTGATCATGGCTGATCGGCCCCTATCAATAACCCGTACCTGCCTTCTCCCTATATTCCTTGACTCCACCAGCCCCTAGAACTCTATCTAACTCTCTCTTAAATCCATCCAGTGACTTGGCCTCCACTGCCCTATGTGGCAGGGAATTCCATAAATTTACGACTCTCTAGGTGAAAAAGTTTTTTCTCACCTCAGTCTTAAATGGCCTCCCCTTTATTCTAAGACTGTGGCCCCGGGTTCTGGACTCGCCCAACATTGGGAACATTTTTCCTGCATCTCGCTTGCCCGGTCCTTTTTGATAATTTTATATGTTTCTATAAGATATCCCCTCATCCTTCTAAACTCCAGTGAATACAAGCCTAGTCTTTTCAATCTTTCCTCATATGACAGTCCCGCCATCCCAGGGATCAATCTCGTGAACCTACGCTGCACTGCCTCAATCACAAGGATGTCCTTCCTCAGTAAACTGACCAATATTTGTCTCATGGCCACTCTCTCTTTCGTTTGCAGCGAACGTGGTGACGATTGTGATCCTGTCGCAAGGAAAGTGCGGCCTCTCCAAGTGCATCACTCGCTACCTGGTGTTCATGGCGGTGACGGATTTTTTGGTCATTATCACCGCTGTGATATTAAGCCGGCTCCGGGCGATATATTTCCCCGTTACATTCCTGTCCACCACCCCGGCCTGCAGTCTGATTATTGTCCTCAGTTGCGCTTCCAGAGACACTTCCGTTTGGTTGACGGTCGCGTTCACCTTCGACCGGTTCATCGCCATTTGCTGCCAAAAGCTCAAGCTGAGGTACTGCACCGAGAAAAACGCAGCGTTTGTGATAGGAGCCGTCTGCGTGGTGGCCAGCTTGAAAAACGTCCCGTTTTACTTTATATATGAGGCGATGCAAATCATTGATAACGTACCCTGGTACTGCAGCATAACAGAATTCTATTATGATTCAGTTGGATGGAAAGTTTATGACTGGCTAGATCGTATGCTAAGCCCCTGCCTACCGTTTGTCTTAATTTTGCTGCTCAACGCTCTGACAGTCAGATTCATTCTTGCCGCCAGCAGAGCTCGCATGCGACTCCGGGCCCAGAGCAACGGCGAGAAACAGAGTGACCCCGAGATGGAGAGCAGGAGGAAGTCCATCATTTTACTCTTCGCCATCTCGGGCAGTTTTATCCTCCTGTGGTTGACCTACATTGTATATTTTCTCGTTGTGCAAATTACAAGCGATACCTATTCCATCGGCTCCAATGGCAAGGACCCGATGTTTATCCTGCAGGAAAGCGGGTACATGTTGCAGCTTCTCAGTTCCTGCACCAACACGTGCATTTATGCAGGGACGCAGACCAAATTCAGGGAGCAGTTAAGAGGAGCGGTGAAATATCCATTCAAACTAATTAGCAACGTGTTGAAATAAAACAAAAGCCCGTCACAGATGTTTCCAACAAGCAAGAGTTATAATTGAGCCTGTTATTTTTGAATTGTGTGTGATCTGTTAATTGTCCGCTGTAATCTTAATGTAAGATGTCTCTGAATTGCGGGGTCAGTGATGGTAGTAGTAGAGGAATTATATTCCCCTTTTCATCCCCTTTGTTGCATACATCACCCATCTGCCATCCGCGTATCCAGTTGTCACTTCCCAGGCGTTGTCCTGCCCGCACTTCTCTGTTCCAGCTTTCTCCGCCCCACTGTTGTCCATCTGAAGAAAGGTTCTGACCCGAAACGGCGACTATCCATTTCCTCCAGAGGTACTGCCTGACTCGCTGATTTAATCCAGGACTCCGTGTTTCGATCAAGATTCTATTCTTCTTGTTGAAGGAAGTAAAATAAAACTATCTATCGAATTCCGGATCTATTTTCTGTTTCCCTGGATTTGCAGTACATATTGGTGGGAGGGAGAGCTCGCAGTGGTCAGCGTTAATAGGTCTTCATTTTGCGTCACCGAAGTCACGTATCACAAGAGAGGTGGGGAGGGATGGGGGGCCATAATAGTAGGGCAGAAATTGGAAAGAGTGATTGGAAGTTAGAGGCCAGCACCAGTAGGTCTCAAAGGAAGGACGGGCATGGACAGGTGATGGAATATGATAAAGCTGATGGAATAAAATACGTCTATTCAACGCAAGGAGAATTTGGGGGAGAGCAAATGGACTGATCGGTGAACTTACAACCAATTGTGCTTGTAACTACAATGTTGTGAACATTGTCGAAATATCGTTGCGAGTTGGACACGACTGGCAGCTCAATGCCAAGGGATTTTGATGTTTCAGAGGTGAGAGAGAGAGAGAGGGGGAAAATAAGTGGCTGCTACTCAGGGGGAATGTCAAGGCGACAACCATAGGGGACATCGAAATGTGGTTTCCCCCCTCAGGCTAAATGGGTAGAGCTTAAAATAAGAAAGGTGCAAGTACTCTAATGGAATTGTACTGTAGGTATCCCAATATCAAGGTGGGGGGGGGGGGGGGGGGGGGGGGGGGGGGTATAGACAAACAGATATGTAGAATATGCCAGAGCAATAGATTTTTCTTAGGGGATATAAATCGATATATCCCAACTATATAGACTGGGACTTGCTCAATGCCATAGCATTTGTTAGATGTATCCAAGGGGGTTTCTCGAAATAGCATGTGGATAGTCCAGTCTGAGAAGGGGCCAGATTGAACCTTGTGTTGTGAAATGTGTCTTACCAGGTGACTGGCATTTAAATCGAAGAGCATTTGGGGGATAGTAATCACAACTCCATAAGTCTTAAGGTTGTTTTTAATCAATCACAGTCACGATCACACAATCACAACCACAATAATACTTTATTAGCCAAGTATGTTTTGCACCGTACGAGGAATTGTATTTGCCAACTCAGTCGTATAAATAAATGCAACGGAACACACAAAATATATTTTAACATAAACATCCACCACAGTGACTCCTCCACAGAAAGTTCAAATCTCTTCCTTTCTTTGCTCTTCCGTGGTCGGGGACCTCGAGCCCTCCGTTAACGGGACGATCTTGACTCTCGTCGCCGGCGGCGTTTGGGCTCTCCGCATCGGGGAGATCAGCTCTTGCATCTGGGGGGGGGTTGTCAGCTCCCCCGCGCCGGCGATCGGATCACGCATCGGGGCTGGTCGAGTCTCTGCGTCGTTGGAGCTTCCCGACTCGGCCTTTCCCGAGACCGCGAGCTCACAATGGGAAAGTTAAGTCCACGCCCCGCGGTGGGGCTCAACGTCAGCCCGAGGAGGCCTCCAGCTCCATCCATGTTAGGCCGCAAAGCGACCGGAGATACGACCCGGAAAACAATCGCATCTCCCGTCAAGGTAAGAAACTGAAAAACATATTTCTCTCGACCCCCACCCCATCCCCCACATCAAACAAACCGGAGAACATTTACACGAACGTTTAACACACACTAAAAATAAAAAAAGACGAAAAAACAGACAGACTGTTGGCGGGGCTGCCAATAGTGCGGCGCCCCTGGTGGTACATTGTGTATAATAGGAAAAAGGCTAGACCTTGCAGGGGGTACCAAATTTGAGTCAGTGAAATTACAGCATCATTGAGCAGGAGCTCGGGAGGTAAGAGTACAGCTGTCACACGGAGGTAGACAAAATGCTGGAGAAACTCAGCGGGTGAGGCAGCATCTTTGGAGAGAAGGAATAGGCGACGTCTCGGGTCGAGACCTTTCTTCAGAATGAAGAAGGGTCCGTCTGAAGAACGGTCTCGACCCGAAACGTCGCCTATTCCTTCTCTCTATAGATGCTGCATCGCCCACTGAGTTTCTCCAGCATTATTGGTCTACCTTCGATTTTCCCAGCATCTCCAGTTCTTTCTTAAACATCTAACATATGGAAGTCGTATAAAGACTAGTTCAGGATCGGTATGTTCCAGTCAGGAGGATGAATCACAATGCAAAAATAAGGGAATCTTCAATGACAGAGATGTAAATTTACTCAAAAAGGAAAAAAAAATGAAAGCACGTGTAGGGTTTAAAAGGATGGGGTCATACAGGACCTTTGATTAATATAAAGAAATGAGGAAAGTATGAATCACAGTTTGGTTTGGGTACAGCTCCATTCAGG
Source organism: Leucoraja erinaceus (assembly GCF_028641065.1). Taxonomy (NCBI): domain Eukaryota; kingdom Metazoa; phylum Chordata; class Chondrichthyes; order Rajiformes; family Rajidae; genus Leucoraja; species Leucoraja erinaceus. The sequence continues at coordinate 44,995,179 of NC_073391.1, read as the reverse complement.
ACCACAAGATATTGCAGCGAATTGTGGACACATCCCAGGCCATCACACAAACTAACCTACCTTCTATTGATTCCATTAATACCTCACGCTGCCTCGTCAAGGCCAGCAGCATAATCAAGGACAAGTCGCACCCTCGCCACTCCCGTCTCACATCATGCAAAAAGTGTGGAAGTGTGAAAACGCACACCAGATTCAGGGACAGCTTCTTCGCAGCAGTTATCCGGCAACTCGATTCATCCTACCACAACCAGAGAGCAGTGCTGAACTACTATTTACCTCTGATGTCTCTCGGACTATCCTTTACCGGACTTTGCTGGCTTTACCTTGCACTAAACCTTATTCCCTTATCATGTATCTATGCACTGTAAGTTGATTGATTGCAATCAGCATTGTCTTTCTGCTGACTTGTTAGCACACACCTTTCACTGTACCTCGGTACACTTGAAAAAAAAACTAAACTGAGAATTCAGAGTGCCAAAATGGACCATGAAATGACTTTGGCATATTAATTGTGTATATCCCCATAAATCCCCGCATATCCAGCATATTGGCTGCTGCAGAGTCCAGCCTAAGTAGCGTCTTGTGTCTCACTTTTAGGTACCTCATGGGCCACGTACAATCATAGAGCCATATAACTCGGAAGCCATCCCCACGGCCCCATTGAGTCCGTTCCGACAAACAAGCACACGGCTTGCATTAATATTTATTCTCGCCATATTCTCATTTGCCGCTCCCACCAGATTTGAGCACCCAGCCATGTCTGCCCTGCAGTACTTGGTTTTTTTTTTTACCACTTTGCCCCCGCATTTGTCACGATGGAACATATTCAATTGCAGAGACCACGGAGCCAGACATGTTGGTAGATAGTGATGAATCCGTGAGTCGGGTAGCCCCGGGTAGTCTTCAGTGTCCTGGCACCAGTACCCACGCGTGAGAGAGTTGATGGGCTGGGTGTGTGTGCCTTCAGTTGTGATCTGGCCCATATTCACAGCTGCGGCCCAGCAATCCATTTGTTTCTTTCTGATACACAATGGTGTGAATTGTAAGTGAAGGGACAACTATATTTACAACTATATATCTGAAGAAAGGCCCAGAACCGAAACGTCGTCTGTCCATTCCCTCCACAGATGCTGCCTGGCCCCCGAATTTATCTTTATGACCTTCACTGTGAGACGACACCTAAAAAGGGTCAGTCGGGTTTTGGGAACTGGTCTTCAGTCTCGAGAGTCATAGAGTAATACTGCGTGGAAACTTGTCCACACCGCCCAACATTTCCGAGCTACACTGGTCCCACCCGCCCGCGTTTAGTCCATATCCCTCCATCCATGTACTCGTCTAAGTGTTTCTTAAACGTTGGGACCGTCCCTGCCTTAACTATATCCTCTGGCAGCTTTTCCCATACACCCACCGCCCATTGTGTGAAAATGTTACCCCTCAGATTCCCTTTAAATCTTTTTCCCCTTCACCTTAAACGTAAATGTAAACGTAAACCTTAAACCTGAATGGTACGAACATTTCTCTTAAAACCCCAATACCCACATTATTCCTAGTTTGCTCATTGGCTGTAACTAATGTTAGTGATGATGTAACCTTGTTGATCAACTCAATTTCACAAACACTAATGATGATGGCAGTTAGTTTTCCAGAGCGACAAAATCGAATCAGGTATAAAAGGGGATTAAAATAAAAAAGCTGAACAGATCGCATGTGGTGCTGGGTACAGATGCGACTTCATCTTTCTGAAGATGCACGCTCCACCAACGGGCCTGCCCTATGCCATTTACTACACTGTTCTTGCCGTCGTCGCTATCCCAGGTAAACATGTCAGTAATATACGTGTTCCTCATTATAACTGTTGATCTCGCGAGCGCTTGGATGCAAAGGTGGTGTAATTTAGTTTACGGTTAGCCAAGCACCTTTCATAGAAACATAGAAACATAGAAAATAGGTTCAGGAGTAGGCCATTCGGTCCTTCAAGCCTGCACCGCCATTCAATATGATCGTGGCTGATCATCCAACTTAGTCTCCTGTACCTGCCTTCACTCCATACCCCCTGATCCCTTTAGCCACAAGGGCCACATCTAACTCCGTCTTAAATATAGCCAATGAACTGGCCTCAACTACCTTCTGTGGCAGAAAATTCCACAGATTCACCACTCTGTGTGTGAATTTTTTTTCCTCATCTCGGTCCTAAAAGACTTCCCCCTTATCCTTAAACTGTGATCCTCTTGTCCTGAACTTCCTCAACATCGGGAACAATCTTCCTGCATCTAGCCTGTCCAACCCCTTAAGAATTGTGTACGTTTCTATAAGATCCCCCCTCAATCTTCTAAATTCTAGCGAGTACAAGCCGAGTCTATCCAGTCTTTCTTCATATGGAAGTCCTGACATCCCATGAATCAGTCTGGTGAACCTTCTCTGCACTCCCTCTATGGCATGAATGTCTTTCCTCAGATTTGGAGACCAAAACTGTACGCAATACTCCAGGTGTGGTTTCACCAAGACCTTGTACAACTGCAGTAGAACCTCACTGCTCCTATACTCAAATCCTCTTTCAGAACTCACCGGGTGGATTCTCTTCACTTCTGGATGCTGTGTGGCGAAGAAAGATTTATTCGTGTCGGAATGAGTGTCGACTGAGATTCTCTCAGTGAAACCCACAAACGCAGAGAAGGTTCACCAGACTGATTCATGGGATGTCAAGACTTCCATATGAAGAAAGACTGGATAGACTCGGCTTGTACTCGCTAGAATTTAGGCTAAGGCATGGAAAGGAGTTTAGAAAAACGATGGAGGCCTCACTGATACCGAATAGTGAAATGAATGAATGAGTGAATGTGGAGAGGATGTTTCCACTAGTGGGAGAATCTAGGACCAGAGGCAGATCGTCAGATTAGAAGGGCGTACCTTTAGATATGAGGAGGATGAATTTCTTTAGTCAGAGGGTGGTGAATCTGTGGAATTCATTGCCACAGGCAGCTGTGGGGTCCACGTCAATGTTTTTTTAAGGCAGAGATTGACAGATTCTTGATTAGCAAGGGTGTCGTATGGTTATGGGGAGAAGGCATGAGAATGGGGTTGAGAGAGAAAGATAGATCAGCCATGTTTGAATGGCGGAGTAGATGTGCCGAAAGGGTTTCGACCCGAAACATCATCCATTCCTTCTCTCCAGCAATGCCGCCAGTCCTGCTGAGTTACTCCAAATTTTTGTGTCTATCTTCGGCCGAATGGCCTAATTATGCTCCTATAACTGATGAACATAAACAGGGTCTTAGAACTGCCCCGATCTGAAATGTCATCTGTCCATTTTCCTTCACAGATGCTGCCTGACAATTTGAGTTTCTGCAGTAATTTGCTTTCTTAAAGTAATTTCTGCACCGCTTTTCAATCAGTCTGAATTTTCCTGTATTAAAAACATCTTCCATTTGCAAAAAAGACTGTCGATCCATGTATTTTAAATACACTCAGCGATAAAACCTGTAAGAATTATCAATGTACCAAAAGAGGACTGCATTGGTTCTGAAAACGAGTCTGCTTCCTCGCCCTTCCAAATGGCCCTGTGTTAGGAATCAATCCACGCCGTTTATCAGAATGTTTATCCTTTGCCAGCAAGCCACATATGACATCCCAGGTACCGTGTCAACCGAACCAGAAGCAGCTGCAGCTCTTGTACCCAAGTCCTCATTAACTTGCAGTGGTTCGTGGAAAATGTTAGCTGAATCCCAGGGTTTTTCGGGCTGAAGACATTAATACAATGTTGTCATAAGGCATAGGAGTAGAATTGAGCCATTCGGCCCATGAAGCCTACTCCGCTATTCAATCAAGGCTGATCTATCCTTTCCTCCCAACCTCATTCTCCTGCCTTCCCACCATAACGTCTGACAACTGTGCTAATCAAGAATCTGTAGAATTCTGCCTTATAAATATCCACTGACGGACTCCACAGCAAAGAATTCCACAGATTCACCACCCTCTGATTGAAGACATTTCACCTAATTTCCATCTTAAAGGGACGTCCTTTAATTCTGAGGCCTCTAGTCCTATATTTTCTGGTTGAAAGATCCTTTCCACATCCACTCTAAATAAAGCATTTCACCATTCTGAATGCTTCAATGAGCTCACCTCTTTCATCTAAACATCGAGTACAGGCCCAGTGCCGACAAACGCTCATCATAGGTTAACCTACTCATTCCTGGGATCATTATTGTAAACCTCCTCCTCTAGATCCTCTCCAGAGCCAACGCATCCTTCCCCAGATAGACTGCCAAAACATTGCTCACAATGTTCCAAATACGTCCATACCCGCGCATTATAGAGCCTCAACATGACATCCCATGGAATCAGTCTGGTGAACCTTCCCTGTACTCCCTCTATGGCAATAATGTATTTCCTCAGATTAGGAGACCAAAACTGTACGCAATACTCCAGGTGTGGTCTCACCAAGACCCTGTACAACTGCAGCAGAACCTCCCTGCTCCTATACTCAAATCCCTTTGCTATGAATGCTAACATACCATTCGCTTTCTTCATACAGTGAAACAGTGGGCATTATCTTCTCGTCTCATCTAGCAGCCTAACGCGTGGCACCTTATGAAAGGCTTTCTGGAAATCTAAGTATACAATTCCAGAAAGCCTAGAATTCCAGCAAATTTCTCAAGCAAGACCTCACCTTCACAAAGCCACACTGACTTCGGCCTATTTTATCGTGAACTTCTAAGTACTGCGTAACCTCATCCTTTATAATGGGCTCTAAAATCCTTCCAAACACTGAAGTCAGACTAACCGGCCTAAAGTTCGCACTATCCTGCTTTGCTCCCTTTTTGTGCCGCGGGGTAATATGGGCACTTTTCCAAACATGTGGGATCACTGCTGACTGTAGTGATTCCTGAAATATCAGTATCAATGCCTCCACAATCTCTAAAGCCACCTATTTCAGAACGCTAGGGTGCAATCTATCCGACCCAGGTGACTTAGAAACATAGAAACATAGAAATGAGTTGCAGGAGTAGGCCATTCGGCCCTTCGAGCCTGCACCGCCATTCAATATGATCATGGCTGATCATCCAACTCAATATCCCGTACCTGCCTTCTCTCCATACCCTCTGATCCCCCTGGCCACAAGGGCCACATCTAACTCCCTCTTAAATATAGCCAATGAACTGGCCTCAACTACCCTCTGTGGCAGAGAGTTCCAGAGATTCACCACTCTCTGTGTGAAAAAAGTTCTCCTCATCTCGGTTTTAAAGGATTTCCCCCTTATCCTTAAGCTGTGACCCCTTGTCCTGGACTTCCACAACATCGGGAACAATCTACCTGCATCTAGCCTGTCCAACCCCTTAAGAATTTTGTAAGTTTCTATAAGATCCCCTCTCAATCTCCTAAATTCTAGAGAGTATAAACCAAGTCTATCCAGTCTTTCTTCATAAGACAGTCCTGACATCCCCGGAATCAGTCTGGTGAACCTTCTCTGCACTCCCTCTATGGCAATAATGTCCTTCCTCAGATTTGGAGACCAAAACTGCACGCAATACTCCAGGTGTGGTCTCACCAAGATCCTGTACAACTGCAGTAGAACCTCCCTGCTCCTATACTCACCTTCAGCCCTTTCAGTTTCCCCATGCATCTTCTCCTCAGTAACAGCCACTCCACTAAGTTCCACTAACTTGTCTTTCTCTATTCTTTCTCTCTCTGTCTGTCTCTCTCTTGTGTGCAGCTAATTTAGTGGCAATTGTGATCCTGTCCCGAGGAAGGTGCGGCCTCTCCCGGTGTATCACTCGTTACCTGGTCTCCATGGCGGTGACTGATCTTTTCGTCATTATCACCGCTGTGATAATCAACCGACTCAGTGGGATGTATTTCCCGGGCAGTTTCCTCTCGATCACTCCTGTGTGTAGTGTCAGCAACGTGCTAACCTTTGCGGCCAGGGTCAGCTCTGTCTGGTTAACTGTCAGCTTCACCTTTGATCGATTTGTAGCTATTTGCTGCCAGAACTTTAAAGCGAAGTATTGCACCGAACGGACGGCGGCAGTGGTTATAGGGACCATCTGTACACTGGGCTGTTTGACCAACATCCCATTTTACTTCATACACGAGCCGATCTATGTGGTCGACAATGTCCCATGGTATTGCAGAATTAAGGACATCCGATACACCTCACCCGTGTGGACAGCATTTGACTGGTTCGATAGTATTTTGACCCCCTGGCTCCCATTCCTCCTGATTTTGCTGCTCAATGCTCTAACGGTCAGATACATTCTGACGGCCAGTAGAGCTCGCAAGAGACTGCGGGCGCAGGGCAACGGAGAGATTCAGAGTGACCCACAAATGGAGAGCAGGAAGAAGTCCATCGTTTTGCTGTTTACCATCTCGGGGAGTTTCATCCTGCTGTGGATGACGTATGTCATACAGTTTTTGCGCGTGCGCATTGTCAATGACTACAACTTCCGAAGTTTCAATGACCCCCGCTTTATTCTCCAGGAAACCGGGAACATGCTGCAGCTTCTGAGCTCTTGCACCAACACGTTTATCTATGCAGCGATTCAAAGGAAATTCAGAGAGGAGTTAAAGAAAGCGGTCCAGTGTCAATTCAATTTTGTTTCTAAGTTGTTTACTTCACGAAAGTAATAAATGTCAACCTATCTATCTTCTGTCTACCTATACATGACTCAACCTCTGATTTTGTTATAGAAACATAGAAAATAGGTGCAGGAGTAGGCCATTCGGCCCTTCGAGCCTGCACCGCCATTCAATATGATCATGGCTGATCATCCAACTCAGTATCCTGTTCCTGCCTTTTCTCCATAACCCCTGATCCCTTTAGCCACAAGGGCCACATCTAACTCTTAAATATAGCCAATGAACTGGCCTTAACTACCTCCTGCGGCAGAGAATTCCAGAGATTCACCACTCTCTGTGTGAAAAAGGTTTTCCTCATCCCGGTCCTAAAAGATTTCCCCCTTATCCTTAAACTGTGACCCCTTGTTCTGGACTTCCCCAACATCGGGAACAATCTTCCTGCATCTAGCCTGTCCAAACTCTTAAGAATTTTGTAAGTTTCTATAATATCCCCCCTCAATCTTCTAAATTCTAGCGAGTACAAACCGAGTCTATCCAATCTTTCTTCATATGAAAGTGAAGAAAGACTGGATAGACTCGGTTTGTACTCGCTAGAATTTAGAAGATTGAGGGGGGATCTTATACAAACTTACAAAATTCTTAAGGGATTGGACAGGCTAGATGCAGGAAGATTGTTCCCGATGTTGGGGAAGTCCAGAACAAGTTATCTTACGTTTTGGCGGCAATTCTATTTGCGCAAAAACGGTACGCGCTACCGCTACGATTTTTTTGCCAGCTTACTCACCGTTCTCCTATACTGCGACTGCGCCAAGATCCGTTCCGGTCGGTGGAAGCTGATAAAGTTATCGAAGATTACAAATCTTAAAAACCGCGCGTGCGCAGATCGATGGTTTCTCCTGCCATTCAGTGCTGCGCGGATTGGTCCCTTCTACTGTCACTCCGCGGGATGGTTCGCCCCTTCCTGCGCTATCGCATAAGGTACATAAGTGCGGGAAGGAACTGCAGATGCTGGTTTAAATCGAAGATAAACACAAAATGCTGAAGTAAGCCAGCGGGACAGGCAACATCTCTGGAGAGAAGAAAGGGGTGACGTCATCCATTCCTTCACTCCAGAGATGCTGCCTGTCCCGCTGAGTTACTCCAGAATTTTGTGTCTATCTTCACTATAAGGTATACTTTGTTTTGAAGTCGAGAAAATAATTTGCTATCTCTGCATCACCCCTAGTGCTGTCACATCCAAATGCCAAACCAGCATTTTATACAGTTTGACATATCTTGCATATGTAACATGTAATAAATAATAGTCTCATCTTCTGCCATTGCCATTCTCATCTACTTGTCCTATAGGGGTGTGTGGACATGTACTCCATATCCCCACATCTCTGTGTATCACTGGCCAATGCAATGATCTATGTGCCTGAAAAACACGAGTGTGTCGCTAAATGTCTGATGCGTGTGTGCATACTCCCCTGGCTGTTGCAGTGCTAAGTGAGTTAATGTTGTCCAGTCAATGCATAACCTCTCCTTCTCTTGTGCCTCGAAATGGTGAACAAGGAGCCTTGTGGTCTGAGGCTAAACATCAGGAAAACTTGGGGGTATGGTCCCATACCTTGTAGGTTGAGGGACATATGAGGATTACATATTTTTGGGAATGAGCACTCAGCAATGGATAAGTTCATAAGATAAGATCATAAGACATAGGAGTAGAATTAGGCCATTTCAGTCCTTCAAGTTGGCTCCACCATTCGATCTATTTTTCTCCCTCAACCCCATTCTCTTGCCTTCTCTCAGTAACCTTTGATATCCTTACAAATCAAGAACCGAAAAAGGTCCTTGCTTTTAGGTTTATAAACTTCTCAGGTAACATTTCTGATTGAGTGAGTGGGCTAAGATACTCTTTTGCCCACTGAATCCACCCTTGCCCTTTATAATTCTATTCCTATGTACACTGATTACCGGACCACTTGGTATTTTTGCAAGACTTCGATAAAATTCCCTCTTTATCTAATTCGCACATAATGACGATTTGTTTTAGACGGCAGAGGCACCCTCGCCTCAAACCAATACCAAAACATGCAACGTTTTTTTTAATGGTATGTAAAATAAATCACCTTAAATACTGACGTGTGTAGGAAGGCATTGCACATACCGGTTTACATGAAAGATCTACACAAAATGCTGGAGTAACTCAGCGGGACACGCGACATCTCTGGATGGAAGGAATGGGTGACGTTTTGGGTCGAGACCCCTCTTACATAGAAACATAGAAACATAGAAAACATAGAAAATATGTGCAGGAGTAGGCCATTCGCCCCTTCGAGCCTGCATCGCCATTCAATATGATCATGTATTCTTAAACTACAGACAGGAAGATGCTGCCTGTCCCACTGAGTAACTTCAGTATGTTGTGTCTATCTTCACGTTACCTAGTAATAGGAATAAGAATATTGAAAGGCTTGGATAGAGTAAACATAGAAAAATAGGCGCAGTCGGCCATTCGGCCCAGCACCGCCATTCAATATGATCATGGCTGATCATCTAAAATCAAGAACCAAGAACAATTCCTGTTTTCCCTCCATATCCCTTGATTCATTTAGCTCGAAGAGTAGGTGTGAAAATGATGTTTTCACCAGTGTGAGTCTCGGAATTGAGGTAATGGCCTCATAATTAAAGGCAGTTCCTTTAGGTAGGAGATGCGGAGGAATTTATTTAGTCTGAGGATCAGAGGGTGGTGAATCTGTGGACTTTTATGCCACAGAAGGCTGTGGAGGCTAAGTCAATGGTTATTTTTAAGGCAGAGATAGATATATTTTTTATTAGTACGGCTGTTATGTGGAGAAGGCAGGCGAATGGGGTTAGGGGAAATAGATAGATCAGCCATGATTGAATGGCGTAGTTTGTAGTTTGTTTGGTTGTTTGTTTGTTTGTCTTTTTGCACAAAGTCCGCAAGCATTGCCACTTTTCATTTCACTGCACATCTCGTATGTGTATGTGACAAATAGACTTGACTAGACTTGATGGGTTGAATGGCTTAATCCTGTTCCCATCCCATGAAAAATAATGATGAAAGTTTCCGTACAATTGATAGAAACGCCCGCTCTGCGCAGTCTGGTTGGTTGGAGGGTGGGCAATGGGCGGGTCCTCCCTGCATCCTATTGGTGCAGCCTGCACGCCAATCATTCACGCGATGGGAGGCCGCGCATGCGCGCTTGCGGCTGGCGTCTGGCGAGAAGTGACGCAACAGGTAGGCGAGCGTAACTGCGCCGCCTGACAAACTGCGGAAACATCAGCAGCTTCGGCAATTTCAGGTAGGAAACGGCCACAGTACGACTCCAAACTTTGCGCCCTGACCCCTACTTGAGATGGTAACTATTTCATTCGTTAACCGTCGCCGCCAAACTCCTCTTTTTGCCGTTTCGCACCGGAAAAGCTGCAGACTCGGCGGTTGACAACCGACAGCGCGTGCGCAGCGTGAGAAACAGGGAGCGTCCCTCAATGAAGAGGAACAGGGAGCGTCCCTCAATGAAGTGAAACAGGGAGCGTCCCTCAATGAAGTGAAACAGGGAGCGTCCCTCAATGAAGAGGAACAGGGAGCGTCCCTCAATGAAGTGGAATAGGGAGCGTCCCTCAATGAAGTGAAACAGGGAGCGTCCCTCAATGAAGTGGAATAGGGAGCGTGTCTGCATCAAATAAACTGGAGACAGACAACAAATGCTGGAGTTACTCAGCGGGGCAGGCAGCATAGCTGGAGAGAAGGAATGGGTGACGTTTCGGGTCGAGACCCTTCAGACTGAGAGTCAGGGGAAAGAGAAAATAGATATAGCGACGGTGATGCAGAGAGATATAGAGATATAGCTTTGGCCCAAATTACATAATTAGGAAAAGGAATGAGGTATTGCAAAATGAGTATAGGGAGTTAGGTAAAAGGCAAAAAAGCCAGGGTACTGATCTCTGGATTGCTTCCAGTGCCACATGCTATTGAGGATAGGAGCAGGAAGATAGTGGAGATGTATGTGTGGCTGAGTAGTTGGTGCAGGGGGCAGGCATTCATATTTCAGGACCATTAGGCTATCTTCTGGGTCTGAGTTTACCTGTACAAGAGGGTTGGGGTGCATTGTAACTGGCGAGGAACCAATATCCTGGCATCAGGTTTACTAGTACTACACGGATTGGTTTAAACTGAATTGGCAGTGGGTGCGATCCTAAGCAGGACCATGGCTGGTTAGAGGCTGGATGTCAGTATGGATGGTTAGAGCATCCTGATAGGTAGGGAGCAAGGAAGGTCTGTTGGTTTGAATTGCACTTACTTTAATGCGAGAGGCCTGCTGGGGCAGGCAGATGAACCTGGGACATAGATAGGAGCAGGCGACCGCGATGTTGCAGCCATTACAGAAACCTGGTGAAGAGAGGGACAGGGCTTGTAGCTCAATGATCTGGAGTACATATGCTACAGGAGAGGGAGAGAGAGAAGGTGATGTTGCTTTATTGAATGAAGATGTCACGGCAGTGGGCAAGATAACATTACTGATGGCTCGTCCAGTGAGGCGATATGGGTGGAACATAGAAATAAGAACGGGATGATCACCCTGTATGGAGTATACTACAAGCTCGCAAATAGTCAACGGGAAGAGGAAGAAGAGAACAAGAAGAGTAAATAAACCAGGAGATTGCAGGCACCTGCAGGATAAACAAAGTTGTCATAGTTGGGGATTTTAACTTTCCCAATATTGACTGGAAACATCATATTGTAAAGAGTTTCGATGGGGCAGAATTTGTCAACTGTGTTGAGGAAAGTTTCATTAGGTAATATGTAGAGGGTCCTACATCGAAGAACTCTCTCTGCATATTGGTCTCCATCAGTCAGAATATTGAATATTAGGTCATTGGTGAGGCCACATTCGAGCATTTTGTTCAGTTTTGGTCATCCTGTTGTGGGAAAGTTGTTACACTGGAAAAGAGAGTTACACAGGAAATAATTATGCAGATAAGATTTACGAGGATGTTGCCAGGACTCAAGGGCCTGTGCTATAGGGAGATGTTAAGTAGGCTGGGACTTTATTCCTTGGAGCACAGGAGGATGTGGTATTCTTGTAGAGGTGTATAAAAGCATAAGAGGAATAGATCGGGTAAATGGATCAAGAACCGGAGAATGGAGGGTCTTGACCAGAACCGTCACCCATTCCTTCTATCCAGATATGCTGCCTGTCCTGCTGAGTTACTCCAGCGTTTTGGGGCCATCTTCGGAAGAACCAGCTTATGTTTAAGGTAAGGGGGGGGGAAACAGTTAATAGAAACCTGAGGGGCAACTTTCTTTTACACAAAGGGTGGTAGGTAAATGGAATGGTCTGCTGAAGGAGGAGGTTGAGGCTGGTATTATTTCAACATTTATAAAACATTTGGACAATTACATGGATAGGATAGGGTTAGTGGGATATGGACTAAACACCGGCAGTTGGGACAAGTGTTGGTCGGCATAGACACGTTGGGCCAAAAGGCCTGTATCCACACTGAATGAGTCTGTGGCTTTTTTAACACTTGTTTTACATGTTGTTACAGTGTTAAGAATTTGCAAATGGTACAATTGGACCACATCAAAATCTGACTGTCACTCTACCTACTAGGATCTGGCTATCTCTAAACAGAAGAGGAGAATATTGATCACTTCTACCAATGGAAAACGTTTTGAATGTAAGGATGCCTAAGGTACAGAAACTGTACCAGGAGAGACCCAGTTCACAGACTTTGGAAACAGATTTAACCAGATGAACAAATGCTCCATTCACAGTCAAGCGGAACTATGCACTGATTCCGTATTTGGTGGAAGCTTCCATTCATGCTCAAATCTGGAAAGACAGAAAGGCATTTGGATGATGGAGAAACTGTGTAAATGTGGGGACTGTGGGAAGGGGTTCAGTTATCCGTCCCAGTTGGAAACCCATCAGCGAACGCACACCAAGGAAAGGCCGTTCATGTGCTCTGCTTGTGGGAAGGGCTTCACTCAGTCGACCCACTTGGAGACACACGTCCTCGCCCACACTGGGGAGAGACCATTCACTTGCTCCGTGTGCGGGAAACAGTTCACTCGCTCGTCCAACCTGTTGAGGCACCAGCGGGTTCACACCGGGGAAAGGCCGTTCATCTGCTCCTTGTGTGGGAAGAGATTTACTCAAATGTCCAGTCTCCAGAAACACCAGCTCGTTCACTCTGAGGAGAGAACTTTTACTTGCCCGAACTGCGAGAAAAGCTTTAAAAGCTCCGAGGTTTTGCTGAGGCACCAGCGTATCCATACAGGGGAGAGGCCGTTCATCTGTAACGTGTGTGGGAAGGGATTCACTCAGTCAACCCACCTTCAGATACATGGGCGAGTTCACACTGGAGAGAGGCCGTTCAGGTGCTCGATTTGTGGAAAGGGATTCACTTGTTCATCCAACCTCCTGACGCACCAGAGAGCTCACACTGGGGAGAGGCCTTTCAGCTGCTCTGTGTGCGGGAATGGATTCACACAGCTCTCCCACCTGCATTCGCATCACCAGCGAGTTCACACTGGCGAGAGAACATTTCATTGCTCCAAGTGCCAGGACAGTTTCAAAAACTCGGGAGACCTGATGAGTCACCAGCTTGTTCATTCGGGGGAGAAGCTGTTCACCTGTTCTGTCTGTGGGAAGAGATTCAGTCACTCGTCCAACCTGCTGAGGCATCAGCGGATTCATCCTGGGAAGATACCTCTGTCCTGCTCAGTGTGTGGGAAGGGATTCACTCATTTGTCCCGTTTGCTGTCACACCAGCAGTTTCACAAGTGATTGTATGGTGTCGATTTTGCTGTTGATCATATCTCAAGCCGATCATTCCATCATTGTGAGTTTGATTCTGTTAATAATGTCAGCACACCCCATCCTCAGGTTACAAACACCTGACTTAAGGACACTTCTGCATATAAACGAGATCCTATAATGTTATTAACTTCAAAAGTCTGATATATGTTCACTGCCACGAATGGCGGAGTTACTTCTCTCAGCCCGTCCGTCTCTACTCTTAGCAATGTTCTTTATAATCAGTGTGATGTCCTTTTGATGCCGTTCATTACAATAATGTGGAGGCATAACAATCATATTGAGCGATTTTTGTGTATTAACCAACTTGTGGACAAAATCAGTTTCTGGACAGAGCATTGAATTCTTTAATTTTAGGTGACGACATAATCCTCTCCCTTCTTCCCCCATAAAATACCCCTCCCTTGTATATGCCCCACCTCAACTCGCACATATTTCTCCCCTCCCCCTCCCTTCCACCGACGTTCCTTGCTCCAGCTTCATGATTCTCTTCAATCTCTTTATCTCGCACCTTCTATCTTTTCATCTCTGGTCTCTGGTCTTTGTCCAACCATCTGCCTTTTCTTGAACCCTGCTCAGGCAACATCCTTCATTGGGTGATGATTCGGATCGGGACTTTTCTTGAACCCTGACCCAAAACATCACCTATCCGTGATGCTACTTGAGAGATGCTGCCTGGTCCACTGAAATGCTATAATATTTTTGTGTTAACCTGTTACCTGCCAGGCTCTGTCCTGCCCTTCTCTCTTCCAGCTTTCTTTTGTCTGAGGAAGGTTGTTGACCAGAAACATCACCCATTCCTTCTCTCCAGAGATGCGGCTTGTCCCGCTGAGTTACTCCAGCTTTTTGTGTCTATCTTCTTTTCCTCCCACCTTCCTCTACTTCAAACAATCTGAAGAAGGGTCCTGATCTGTAATGTCACCTGTCCATGTTATTCAGCGATGCTACCCGACCCGCTGTGTTCATAAGATCATAAGACATAGGAGCAGCATGAGGCCATTTGGCCCATCGAGTCTGCTCTGCCATTCGATCACGGCGGATCAATTTTCCACTCTCAACACAATTCTCCTGCCTTCTCCCCATAACCTTTGACACATCTATCTATCTCTCTCTCTTTATCTATATCTCTATATCTTTTCTTGTTTGTCTATCTGTTTGTGAGATCAAGGAACTACGCCAAAACGGTACAAAATAGCACAAAAATGATTGCAGAATCTTACTCGGCTTTTCCCCGTGGTCGTTAGTATCAAGTTTCTTCACATTTGATGTTATATTTCACAAGTTATTGATATTTAAAGATTTAAAAAAGCCAACTTTGAAAATAATAACTGCCTGTGAGTGGGAGACTTTTCCACCAGATGATGTCACAATGGCATCTCACAGTCGTCCAATCACAATGGGATCTCATGTACATAAGCTGCCGTGAAGCTTCCGAAAACCAAAAATGACATCACAATGTGATCTATGCTGCCAATGCAGAAGCGATGAGAGTTGACAGAGTGGGGGATGGGGGGGAGAAGAAATGTTATTTAAACATTGCCTTTGGTGGGGGAGTGTGAAAGGAGAGAGGAGAGGGAGAGAGTGACTGAGGGTAGGGAAAAGCAGAGGGAGGAAGAGGTGACAGAGGGATAATGGGATCAGCAGCTTCAAGGGGAGTAAGGAGTGAGATTTTGCCCCCCCCCCCCCATATGGGAAGGATTGATTGGCTTAAGGGAGCGCCAAGGCTGACCCAAAAGTCGAGTGCCTGGTCCCGTAAACCTACGCTGCACTCCCTCAATAGCAAGAATGTCCTTCCTCAAATTTGGAGACTAAAACTGCACACAATACTCCAGGTGTGGTCTCACTAGGGCCCTGTATAACTGCAGAAGGACCTATTTGCTCCTATACTCAACTCCTCGTGTTATGAAGACCAACATGCCATTTGCTTTCTTCACTGCCTGCTGTATGCTCACTGCCTGCTGTATGCTCACTTTCAGTGACTGATGAACAAGGACCCCCAGATATCGTTGTACCTTCTCTTTTTCCTTCTCTCCAGAGATGCTGAAGCATTTTGTGTCTATCTTCGGTTTAAACCAGCATCCACAGTTCCTTCCAACACATTATGTCTGATTAGAACTTGTTCATTACCCGCGGATGGCCTGTATCTCAAATTAGTTGCGCTTTTAAGTCAGGTGTGGTCTATGCCTTGAAATTGAAAAGCTAAACAATATCAATCTTTAAAGTGAATTCTTACAGATGTTTTTTTTTACAGTCACGACCTGATTAATAATCCAAATGAAATTCAGTGTTCAGTATGGATTTGGTTATCCTTCCCAGCTGGAAAAACATCAGCGTAACCACACCAACCAGAGGTCATTTACTTGCTCCATGTGTGTGAAGGGTCCATTCGGTCAACTCACCCCCAGAGATGCATGTCCTTGCATGCACTGTGGAGACACCACTCACTCGTTTTGTATGCAAGGAAAAAAAATCACTCCCATCATCCAAGCCATTGAGATACAAGCTCACACTGGAAAAAGGCTATTCACCTGTTGCTTTTGTGGAACGATATTGTAAATAATATGGATATTTTTAATAATGTACGTGAAGACATCAATGCCAAATTTTCTGTTTAGATTTCTGCAAAAACACAACCTAATAAAGGTTTCCTTCTTTAAAATACATGGAATTGTGATTAACACTTAAAGGTTTCTGCCGGCATAGTCAGTTGGAGACCATCTTTACAGCCCTTATCAATCCAAGAAACTTAAAAGCAATCTGTACCGTAAATTCAATATTTCAGCTTATATTTTTTAATATTTACTGATTGATATTTACTGAAATGATTCAAAGGGCAACAAAGGTTACAGGGAGAAGGCAGGGGAATGGGATTGGTCACAAATTAAAAATCAGAATGAATGAAGAATTCCGAGCAGCAACTTTGGTTGGTAAAGAAGTCAGCATTTTATATTTCAGTGATGGACATGTTACAGTTCCACATGTCAGGTAACTAAGGTGACTCCAATCATGAGGGGAATAGATAGGGTAAGTGCACAGTCTTTTTTCCGGGATAGGTGAATCAAGAATCATAGGCCATACCGCGTGGGTATACTACGGGATATTTTGTTTCCTTCCACACTCCAAAATCGTAGATGTTTGTAGGTTAATTGGGTTGGTATAAGTAAATTGTCCCTAGTGTGTGTGTGTGTGTGTGTGTAGGATAGTGTTAGTGCACGGGGATCGCTGGTAGGTGCGGTTTCGGTGGGCCGATGGGCCTTTTCCACGCTGTATCTATAAACTAAACTCTGTGTAGGAAGGAACTGCATAGAAACATAGAAAGTAGGTACAGGAGTAGGCCATTCGGCCCTTCGAGCCATTCAATATGATCATGGCTGATCATCCAGAATCAGTTTTCGCCCCATATCCCTTGATTCTGTTAGCCCTAAGAGCTATATCTAACTCTGAATACATCAAGTGAATTGGCCTCCACTACCTTCTGTGGAAGAGAATTCCACAGATTCACAACTCTCTGGGTGAAAAGGTTTTTCCTCAACTCAGTCCTAAATGGCCAAACCCTTATTCTTAAACTGTAACCCCTGGTTCTGGACTCCTCCAACACCGGGAACATTTTTCCTGCATCTCGCCTGTCCTATCCCTTAACAATTGTACATGTTTCTGGAAGATCCGCACTCATCCTTCTAAATTCCAGTGAATATAAGCCCAGTTGATCCATTCTTGCATCATATGTCAGTCCGGCCATCCCGATAATTAACTCCCTCAATAGCAAGAATGTCCTTCCTCAAATGAGGAGTCCAAAACTTCACACAATACCCCAGGTGCAGTCTCACCAGGGCACTGTGCAACTGCAGTAGGACCTCCTTCCTCCTATACTCAAACTCTCTCGCTATGAGGATACTGCAGATGCTGGTTTACACCAAAGATAAACACGAAACATTTTGTGTTTATCTTAAACTAAAGGGTGGTGAATCTGTGGAATTCAGAAGGCTGTGGAAGTCAGTGGATATATTTAAGGCAGAGATAGATAGATTATTGATTAGTACGGGTGTCAGAGGTTATGGGGAGAAGGCATGACATGGGGTTAGGAGGGAGAGATAGCTCTACCCCTATCTTATGAACTTGTGCAACTCTCCACTGGACTTGAGCGCACGTCGCTCACAGGGGAGGGTGGGCGGGCGGAGGCGGCGACAAGCTGACGCAGGAGGTAAGAGCGGGGTTTGTAATCTCCGGGGATGCTGTCACTTCCCCAAAACACCAAGTGCAGCTCGGCGGCCGCACATAAAACTCAGTCTTTGCCTCCGCTTTCCGATGTGAAACAAGAACAAAATCTCCCTCCACGCCCGCCGCGACTTTCCTTCCACTCTATCTCGGAATCGCTGCGAACGGATCACCAGAAAGGGCCGGAGAGACCATCGGCGCAGGCGCGAAATGAACCTCACTTCAGGGAGCATCAATAAATCAGGAGCGACCCCAAATCAGGGACTGTCTCTAAATCAGAGAGCGTCTTCAATTCGGAAACTCTAAATCAGGGAGCGTCCTTAAATCAGACTAAATCAGGGAGCGTCCCCAAATCAGGGATTCTCTAATCAGGGAGCGTCCCCAAATCAGAGACTGTCTCTAAACAAGAGAGCGTCTTCAATTCGAAAACTCTAAATCAGGGAGCGTCCTTAAATCAGACTAGATTAGGGAGCGTCTCCAAATCTGGGAGCGTACCCAAATCATAGAATCTCTAAATCAGGGAGCGTCCCCAAATCAGAGACAGTCTCTAAATCAGCGAGCGTCTCCGAATCAGTAACTGTTTACATCAGCGAGTGTCCTTCAAAAAGGGAAGAGACGGAGACTAAGACTTTGCCTCCATCACAGTGAGGATGTGCTTAGTGAACTAACTCACTGATAAGGAACAAAAAACGCAAATTAAGCGCTGGTAAATTAGATATTATGGGTACAATTATCGTCAGCATGGACCGCGGTGGGCCAAAAATCCTATTTCTAATCTTATTAAGAATCACAATAAATATATTTAGCTGCCAAAAATCGGCCTCTAAGCTCTTCATTGAACGATGTCTTTTGGGTTTGGGATTTGAGGTGACTGTACGGAGTTTGTACGTTCTACCTGGGACCTCTTCGCTTTTCTCTAGGTGCTCCAGTTTCCTAGTACATTCCAAAAACGTACAGGTTGTAGGTTAATTGGCTTCTGTAAACATTGTAAATTGTCCCGAGTGTGTAGGATAATGTCAGTGTACGGGACCAGCTGGTCGGCGCAGCGGACCAAAGGACCCGTTTCTGCACTGTATCTCTTAAGTCTAAAGTCATCCCACGCTCTTGTTTTGTAGTCCAGAGAGTGAGTAAATATAGAATATTTTTGTAAGGATATGAATTTCAGTGAAAGATGGAGGGAGTATGTGTGGGAGGGGGATGTACCGCTTTCCTGGAACCACAGGAAAAAATGTCTCTTGAAAATAAAACTGTCAGTTCAAAATTTCTGTCCTGAATTTACAATGATAACTTTGAACTACTTTACAGAGGATGGAAGTTTTGCTGATGGGGGACTTGAACCAAACTTCCTATCAATATGTGACTGACATTTATCAAGTACCGACTGCCATTGGTCTTTGATTAAAAGAGAAAAAGTGACTACGTGTGGATGTATCAGTGAGACGGTAGAATAACTGGTAAACATACGTGATAAGAATGTCACGATATGTTTGCTGTTGAGAATTTGAACCAACTGCACCGCCTCAAAAGTCATCAGAATATCCACGAGAAGAAACTTGGCACCTGAGTCTGTGGTCGGACAAGGCTTCAAGTGATCGTGATCAAGTAACCTGGAGAGTCACAAAGACACTGAGGCGATGGAGAATCCGTGCAAATGTGGGGCCTTTGGGATGGGATTCCGTTTCCCATCCCAGCTGGAAATTCACCAACGGGCTCACACCAAGGAGAGTCCGTTTGGCTGCTCCTTGTGCGGGAAGGGATTCACGCGCTCATCCCGCCTGTTGACACACCAGCGGATTCACACCGGGGAAAAGCCCCACACCACCTGCATCGTGCGTGGGAAGGGATTCACCGAGTCGTCCAAGCTAAAGGCGCACCATCAGGTTCACAGCGAGGAGAACACTTTAAATTGTTCCAACTGCGAAATGAGCTTCAAAAGCTCGCAGTACCTGCGGAGGCACCAGCAGGTTCACACCACAGAGAGGCCATTCACCTGCTCCGTGTGCGGGAAGGGATTCACTCGTTCGTACAGCCTCCTGCTGCATGAGCGGGTCCACACTGGGAAACGACCGTACGCCTGCTCCAAGTGCGGGAAGGGATTCAACCAGTCGCCCGACCTGCTGAGACACCAGCGGGTTCACACCGGGGAGAGGACGTTCACCTGCGCCATGTGCGGCAAAGGATTCACCCGATCGTCCAACCTCCTGGTCCACGAGCGGGTTGACATTGGGAAAAGGCAGTTCGCCTGTTCCGCGTGCGGGAAGGGATTCAACCAGTTAGCCGGACAAACGGGTCCACACCGGGGAGCGACCGTTCTCCTTGTTCCGCGTGCGGGAAGAGATTCGTCTCTTCATCGAACCTGCTGGTTCAACAGCGGGTCCACACTGGAGAACGGCCATTTTCCTGCCCCGTGTGCGGGAAAGGATTCATTTGTTCATCCAACCTCCCGGTGCACCGGCGCGTTCACACCAGGGAGAGGCCGTTCCCTGCTCCATCTGTGGGAAGGGATTCACTCATTTGTCCAATTTACAGACGCACCGGCGAGTTCACAGTTGACGGCTCGGTTTAGATTTTGCCGTGATTTAGAAACATAGAAACCTAGAAAATAGGTGCAGGAGTAGGCCATATTAATGATCTGGATGAATATTAATGATCTGGATGAGGGAATTGAAGGCAATATCTCCAAGTTTGCGGATGACACTAAGCTGGGGGGCAGTGTTAGCTGTGAGGAGGATGCTAGGAGACTGCAAGGTGACTTGGATAGGCTGGGTGAGTGGGCAAATGTTTGGCAGATGCAGTATAATGTGGATAAATATGAGGTTATCCATTTTGGTGGCAAAAACGGGAAAGCAGACTATTATCTAAATGGTGGCCGATTGGGAAAGGGGGAGATGCAGCGAGACCTGGGTGTCATGGTACACCAGTCATTGAAGGCAGGCATGCAGGTGCAGCAGGCAGTAAATAAAGCGAATGGTATGTTAGCTTTCATTGCAAAAGGATTTGAGTATAGGAGCAGGGAGGTTCTACTGCACTTGTACAGGGTCTTGGTGAGACCACACCTGGAGTATTGCGTACAGTTTTGGTGTCCAAATCTGAGGAAGGACATTATTGCCATAGAGGGAGTGCAGAGAAGGTTCACCAGACTGATTCCTGGGATGTCAGGACTGTCTTATGAAGAAAGACTGGATAGACTTGGTTTATACTCTCTAGAATTTAGGAGATTGAGAGGGGATCTTATAGAAACTTACAAAATTCTTAAGGGGTTGGACAGGCTAGATGCAGGAAGATTGTTCCCGATGTTGGGGGAGTCCAGGACAAGGGGTCACCGCTTAAGTATAAGGGGGAAATCCTTTAAAACCGAGATGAGAAGAACTTTTTTCACACAGAGAGTGGTAAATCTCTGGAACTCTCTGCCACAGCGGGTAGTCGAGGCCAGTTCATTGGCTATATTTAAGAGGGAGTTAGATGTGGCCCTTGTGGCTAAGGGGATCAGGGGGTATGGAGAGAAGGCAGGTACGGGATACTGAGTTGGATGATCAGCCATGATCATATTGAATGGCGGTGCAGGCTCGAAGGGCCGAATGGCCTACTCCTGCACCTAATTTCTATGTTTCTATTCGGCCCTTCGAGCCTGCACCACCATTCAATATGATCATGGCTGATCATCCAACTCAGTATCCTGTACCAGCCTTCTCTCCATACTCCCTGATCCCTTTAGCCACAAGGCCCACATCTAACTCCCTCTTAAATATAGCCAATGAACTGGCCTCAACTACCTTCTGTGGCAGAGAGTTCCAGAGATCATTCAGAGAGTTCATCCAGAGAGTTCCAGAGACTTGATCATTCTGACGGTGGGGTCTAATTCTGTTCATGTCACACTTCAAAATATTTGTATGATTTATTGTTATTTTAGGAAGATGTTAAAGAAATTGACTTATTTTAAATAATGTATTTATTTCTATATTTCTCGACAAACTGAGCTGACTGAGGATTTAGGAGATACAAGAAACCGTGAATGCTGGTTTATACAAAAAAGACACAACTACTGGAGTAACTCAGCAGATCAGGCAGCATCATTGGAGAATATAGATAAACAACATTGCAGGTCAGGACCTTTCCACAGACTCTGAAGAAGGGTCCCGACCCAAAACGCCACTGATCCATGTTCTCCAGAGATGCTGCCTGAACCAATGTGTCACTCCAGCACTTTGTGTTTTCCTCAAGATTCCAGTATCTGCAGTTTGTTGTGTCTCTGTTTTCAAATTCTTGCATTTCTTTCCAGTTCATGAAGAAAGATCCATTAGATCATGAAGATAAATACACGAGCAATAGACAATTGGGCGCCTTGTACCGGGCCCAACATTCATTGACATCATGGCTAAGGATGGACATCATGTGCAGGAATTTGTTAATGTACGGGGTGATCGCTGGTCGTTGTTGACTCGGTGGGGCGAAGGCCCTGTTTCCAAGCTGTATCTCTAAGTTCTGAATTGTAAAGTAAATTATAAAGTTTATGTCCCTGGTCTTGATTCCCCCACTTTGGATAAAGGACTGTGCATTTACCCTATCTATGCGCCGCATGATTTTATATTTCTCTATAAGATCACCCCTCATCCTACTGCGCTCCAAGGAACAAAGTCCTGGCCTGGCCCAACCTCTCCCTGCAGCTCAATCGTTTAGACTTGGCAACATCTTTGTAAATTGTTGACTTTGTAAATAGAGGCATTCAATTACAATCCATCTTGGAAATTATTCCCGAGCACGGGTCATTGTTCCATTGGAGCTTCAATGTCAATTCCAGACCCGAAACGACGTCTATGCCCTTTGCTTCCACAAAAGCTACCTGCCCAACCGAGTTCTTCCAGCACTTGTTTTTTAGCTCCATTTCACAGCATCTGTAGTCTCGTGTCCACGTTATTAACATTCATCGGCACAGGATGTGTCTGTTGACACTGCCTCCATTTTACTGACCAGAAACAGCTCAGTGGCTCCAAGACATTGCAGATTAAATGAAGCAAATTCAATTATAATTTAACAAGGCATCTTACGAGCAGCGAACTTTATCTCAACTCTCCAGCCTCACACACCACAGGAAAATGGATCAGATGCAGGCAGAAGAAATTAGTTCAACGTGGTATCATGTTTGTGCATGGTCATTGTGGACCGACGGGCCTGTTCCTGTGTTATATTGTTCTGCGTAAGAAGGCACTACAGATGCTGGTTTAAACTGAAGATAGACACAGCAAGCTGGAGTAACTCAGTGGGACAGGCAGCATCTCTGGAGAGAAGGAATGAGTGACGCATCCCATTCCTTCTCTGCAGAGATGCTGTCTGTCCCGCCGAGTTGCTCTTGTGTCTATCTTCTGTAGTGTTCTATGTTTAGCTCAACTGTCCCTCTTACCAAATCCTCTTTCACTCCTAACATCGAATGTTTTACTTCTCCTCATTAGAAAGGACACAAAATGTTGGAGTAACCCCTTTTCAGACCGATGAGTGCCTGACCAGCGGCCCACTGAGTTACTCCAGCATTTTGGGTCTTTTCTTGGCAAACCAGCATCTACTGTTCCTTGTTTCCACATGTATCACTCCTCTTCAACCCGCTTGCCATAATCCCTCTGACAGGAAATACACTTTCCCATGTCAGTGGGAAAAATAAATCGGAAAAATAAGCTAGAGCAATGGCCACCCACCGTTTACTTGTTCATTTTGCTGGGTCTAACCATGGTGTCTCGACGTTTTAGGTGCCAGAATAATCAAAATTCATGTCACAGGCTGGGTTTTATTGACTTTATTTAGTTTACAATAAAAAATACAGAGTATAGTTGTCCGACTCAGAGTTTGAGATTTTGTATCTTATGCTGAGCTCAATTCTAACAAGCTGTCACCATGCCGCCAATATTTAATTATTGTACAATGTGATATTTTCTTCTATTCAGACCATGGACACAGAGCCATCACTGCATAGATGCAATTGTGAATAAAGGGGTGTGTGAGGCTCATACACACAAACCCCTTCCTTCTTTCACATCTTGGTTGAAAATAGAAACATAGAAACATAGAAATTAGGTGCAGGAGTAGGCCATTCGGCCCTTCGAGCCTGCACCGCCATTCAATATGATCATGGCTGATCATCCCACAAGGGCCACATCTAACTCCCTCTTAAATATAGCCAATGAACTGGCCTCGACTACCCTCTGCGGCAGAGAGTTCCAGAGATTCACCACTCTCTGTGTGAAAAAGGTTCTTCTCATCTCGGTTTTAAAGGATTTCCCCCTTATCCTTAAGCTGTGAAATCATTCATTTACACATGTGCTTTCCCATTGGTTAACATACGATGATCGTTTGATGGCACTGGGCCTGTACTTGTTGGAGTTTAGAAGAATGAGGGGGGACCTCATTTAAATGTACAGAATAGTGAATGGGTTGGAGAGTGGATGTGGACTGAAAGAGGATGGGAGAGTCTAGGACTAGAGGCCATAGCTTCAGAATTAAAGGATGTTCTTATAGGAAGGAGATGAAGAGGAATTTCTTTAGGCAGAGGGTGGTGAATCTATGGAATTATTTGACACAGAAAGCTGTGTCGGCCAAGTCAGGGGGTATTTTTAAAGCAGATTCTTGATTAGTTTGGATGTCAGACTTTATGGGGAGAAGACAGGAGAATGGGGTTTCGAGGGAGAAATAGATTGGCTACA
Organism: Leucoraja erinaceus; assembly: GCF_028641065.1. Taxonomy (NCBI): domain Eukaryota; kingdom Metazoa; phylum Chordata; class Chondrichthyes; order Rajiformes; family Rajidae; genus Leucoraja; species Leucoraja erinaceus. The sequence goes on along the minus strand of NC_073391.1, from coordinate 44,970,869 downwards.
ATTGAATAGCGGACTGGACCTGATGGGCCAAATGGCCTAATTCTGCTCCCAGCATGTATGATCTTATAATCTTTCAACGCAGCTAGTAGTTGGAATGTATTTAACAACTGATTTGATGCAATGATACTAGGATGTTGTTTTCCAGTCAGTTGGACTTAGATGCTAAAAAGTATAAAGTTTGGTCAGCTTTTGTCAGTTTGTTTCCAAGAGCAGAGAAGGGCAACATAGTGGTGCAGTCAGTCGACCTACTGCTTCTCAGCACCAGAGATCCAGGTTCGACCCTGACCTCAGGTGCTGTTCGTGTGGAATTTGCACGTTCTCCTGGTGCTTCGGATTCCTCCCACATCGCAAAGAAGTGCTGGTTTGTAGGTTAATTGGCCTCTGTAAATTGTGTGGGGGCAAGGGGCAAAAGTGGGCTAACATGGAACTAGAATGAACAGGTGATGGATGGTTGTTCTGGGCCGAATGGCCTGTTTCCATTTATATCTTTCAGTCATCGAACATGGAAACAGGCCCTTCGGCTTAACATGCCCTATCTACACCTCCCCACTCTTGGTCCATAACCCTATAAACCTATCCTATCCATGCAACTGTCCAAATGTCTCTTACATTTTAAGATAGTACGTGCCTCAACTACCTCCCTTGTCAGCTTGTTTCATATACCTACAACCCTTTCTGTGAAAAAGGCTACCTTTCAGGTTCCTATTAAAACTTTGTCCCCTCACCTTAAACCTATGTCCTCTGGTACTCAAATCCACTACTCTGGCAAGAGACTCTACATTTAGCTGATCTATTTCCCGCATGATCTTGTACATTTCTATTAGATTACCCCTCATCCTGCTATGCTCCAAGGAATAAAGTCCTAGCCTGCTCATACTCTCCCTATAGCTCAGGCCCTCCTGGCTCCTGGCAACATCCTCGTAAATCTTCTCTGCATCCTTTCCAGCTTGGCATCGTCTTTTGTATAACTCAGTGACCAAAACTGAACACAATACTTTAAATGTGGCCTCACCAAGGTCTTGCACGCTGACGTACTCCTCCATTGTGTCCTTTTGTGTATTAACTAGCATCTGCAGTTCCTTGTTTCTGTATAAATGCTCATTGTCTATTATGGGCAAAAAGGATGTGGTATTATGTGGTGAACACACCATGTCTCACTGGCGGCACTGTGGCGCAATGGTAGAGTTGCTGCCTTACAGCACCACAGACCCAGTTTCGATCCGTACTCACTGTCACTGGACTCGAGAATCTTCACATTCACAAACCTGTCAAGTCTCAAGTCTTATCAATTTCAAGCCTTGTAGAGAAACCCAATTGTGCACAAAAAGTGCATTGGCTTCACATTATCATCTGGCCACTGAATGGCGGGGCAGGCTCAAGGTGCTCGGTAGCTGATCCCTGCTACTTTCCTACCTCCTCCCCAGGTCTGTCCAAACACATTGTAACTGCACTGATGCTATTTTTTAATTGTTTTAAATCTGCTTGCTCCACCAGTAATCAGCATTCCCGATTGCTTTCCCTGACCCTGAATGTAAAGCTCTGTCATCACATTGCAATGAAACACTTGTCCTGCTTCACATCCCCACGATCTGTTTACGCATACATTGTCAACACAGTTGCAGTAGATACGAAGAAGGAGGCGGGGGTCTACTTAATACACACCACATGTTTCACAGCCCACAATGTTTATGCTGGGGCAAATGTTCAGTCCAGTTCCATTGCAACGAGTCTGCTGACTGAAGGCAAATACATTTGTCAAGTAGAATTAATTTCAAAACAAGGCCTGAAAAACATTCATCTCATCCACTTGAGTTAGATTACAGACATTTCCCCCGATTATTTGGCTGGGAAGTGCTTTCCTGAATGCATGACATTTTAGGGCGGCAGAGAGGTGCAGCGGGAGAGTTGTTGCCTTACAGCGCCAGAGACCCGGGTTCGATCGTGAATGTGGGTGCAGTCTGTACGGAGTTTGTATGTTCTCCCTGTGACCGCGTGGGTTTTCTCTGGGTGCTCTCCTGCTACACTCCAAAGACATACAGATTTGTAGGTTAATTAGGCTAAGGTTAAATTGTCCCTAGTGTGTTGGATAATGCTAGTGTACATGGTGATCGCTGGTTGATGTGGGATGATGGGCCTGCTTTCACACAGCATCTCTAAATCCAAATTTTGATGTAGTTTCCAGGAGTGATGCTCAGTTCCCACAACAAAGAGGATGTAGAACATGCCAGTGGGAAAGCACAGGCAGTTTTATGTTTTGGGATCTCGAGTAGCCGTATGTTCTTTTTCCTGATCCAACGCATGGAGGGGTGGTGATGAAGGGCTTGAGAGCAGGGACTTATCCACAGGTAAGGGAGCCAAAATAATCGCAACACATAGGACAAAAATCAAACTTGTGGTAACAGGATATCAGTTAACCTTGCCGTCGAAACAACTACACAATGTGAACAACTTCAGAAGATCCAGAATTTAAAACTTTGGATTCATTACAAGGGGTGGAACAAGCAGCAGGAGCCAATTTGGACTCCCACAGCAGAAAGGGTTCAAATCCCACACTTGATCAACAGCAGCAACTCGAGGTAATTCCAATACAAACATTCACTTGTGAATTTGCTGGTGTCTCAGCAGGTGGGAAGATCTAGTAAATCCTTTCTCACAAATGGTGCAAGTGAATGGCCTCTCCCTGGTGTGCACACGCTGGTGTCTTAACAGATTGGAGGATCGATTAAATCCCTTCCCACACACAGAACAGCTGAAGGGTTTCTCCCCACTGTGGGCCCGCTGGTGTGTCTGCAGATTAGACGACAGGGTGAACCCTTTCCCGCAGATGGAGCATGTGAATGGTCTCTCACCGGTGTGGATGCGCTGGTGAATCAGCAGATCCTTTGTGCTTTTGAAGCTCTTTTCGCAGTCAGAGCATTTAAATGCCCTCTTGTCAAAGTGAACAAGCTGGTGTGTCAGAAGGTGAGATGAATTTGTGAAGCCTTTCTCACACACAGTGCAGGTGAAAGGCTTCTCCCCGGTGTGAACCCGCTGGTGCGTCCGCAGATTGGAGGACTGAGTGAATCCCTTACCACACACGGTACAGGTGAATATCCTCTCCCCCGTGTGAACCCGCTGGTGTGTGCGGAGATTGGATGCATGCGTGAATCCCTTCCCGCACACGGAACAGGCGAACGGCCTCTCCCCAGTGTGAACTCGCCGGTGTTGAATGAGGTGCGAGGATTGCCTAAATCTCTTCTCACAGTGCTGACAGCAGAACGGTCTCTCGTCGGAATGAACAAGCTGGTGTTTAATCAGGTCGGCAGAGATTTTAAAAGAGTTCCCACAGTCAGTGCATTTGAAAGGTCTCTTGTCACTGTGAACCCGCTGGTGCAGCTGGAGGCTGGATGACAGAGCAAAGCCCTTCCCACATTCGGTGCAGGTGAACGGCCTCTCCCCAGTGTGACTGCGACGATGGGTTTCCAGCTGGGATGGGTAACTGAATCCCTTCCCACAGTCCCCACATTTACACGGCTTCTCCATGGTGCACGTAACCGCGCATCGCTCCAAACCTCACTATCTGTTGAAGCCTCCACCGTACTTTGAAACACGTCAATTTTGTCACTCCAAGGCGGATAGTTTTAAGAATTCCAACCAGTTCAAGTCTTTTCCCACGTCAGTTCTCAAGCACTTTCAGTCAGGTGTGTGTATGTCTTATCTCCCTCCTGATGCTTATCCAGTCAGATTATTCTTTGAAACGTTTTCCCACGGACAAATATTTAAATGCCAAAGATATTCAGATCTTGAAGAATGAAACGACTGCATCAAACCTGACACATTCAAACTTGACACATTGTTGAAATTCCAGACCGCAAATCCTCTGCTTCTAATGTCCTGTAAGAGTTTGCAAAAATCATTATTGTAAATAGGGGATACAAATAGAGATCAGATCATTTTATCTGTCGTAGAACAATTTTGTCCCTCAAATCTAAAGCAAATGCACCAACTCCAATTCTATATTCCTTCATTCTTCTGGGCTTGTGCAATTCAATTTGCACAGTCCATACCAGCTGTGAGATTCCTCCCAACCCTTTTTCTTCAACTCTATCTGCACAATAGTTGTTTCCACCTTCGTCATGCCATTTATTTCAAAGATAATGAATTCCACATCATGACAGCTCTCCACGTTTCTTCAGAACTCCCCTATGGATTCTAAGAACAGTCCCGACCCAAAACGCCACATGTCCATTTCTTTTAGAGATGCTACCTGATCTGCTGAGCTACTCAAGCACTTTGTTTTTTACTCTCTAGTAGGATTTATTAGTAAAGATTATCCGTTTTGCTCTTTGCCACTCTTTGCAGAATGTAAATCGTCTTGCAATTATTTTAAAGGTCTCTATAGGACACAGTGTTTACAATAAATTCTGCCTCTACTCTCTGATGCACATTGTATTTCTGGTATCTTCATCGTGCAACTGAATGTAACCGCTCCAAAGTCTCCCTCTCTTCCTTGCCCGCTGTTCAAAGCCACACTGAACTGTACTCTAAATGAAGGAGGTAACTTGGTCCATGTTCAACTTGCACACCCGCTGCCAACGGTGTGTCAACAGAGCGAGTGAGCCAATCTCATTGTGGGAATAAGCGGAAGTCCCGGCAACACTTCCGCTTCCACACCAGGGCATCGGAAATGTCCTCATTCTTCAGGGAACGGGGATTCCCCTCCGCCACCATAGATGAGGCTCGCACCAGGGTCTCATCCATACCCCGCAACACTGCTCTCTCTCCCCATCCCCGCACTCGCAACAAGGGCAGAGTCCCCCTAGTCCTTACCTTTCACCACACCAGCCGGCAAATACAACAAATAATCCTCCACCATTTCCGACACCTCCAACGTGACCCCACCACTCGCCACATCTTCCCATCTCCCCCTATGTCTGCCTTCCGCAAAGACGACTCCCTCCGCAACTCCCTTGTCAATTCTTCCCTTCCCTCCCGTACCACCCCCTCCCCGGGCACTTTCCGTTGCTACCGCAAGAAATGCAACACCTGTCCCTTCATCTCCCCCCTTGACTCAATTCAAAGACCCAAGCAGTCGTTCCAGGTGCGACAAAGGTTCACCTGTATCTCCTCCAACCTCATGTACTGCATCCGCTGCTCTAGATGTCAGCTGATTTACATCGGGGAGACTAAGCGGAGGTTGGGCGATCATTTCGCCGAACACCTCCGCTCAGTCCGCAATAACCTACCTGAACTCCCGGTGGCTCAGCACTTCAACTCCCCCTCCAATTCCCAATCCGACCTCTCTGTCCTGGGTCTCCTCCATTGCCAGAGTGAGCAACACCGGAAATTGGAGGAACAGCACCTCATATTCCGCCTGGGTTGCTTGCGCCCGAATGGCATGAACGTTGAATTCTCACAGTTTTGCTAGCCCTTGCTGTCTCCTCCCCTTCCTTAACCCTCGAGCTGTCTCCTCCCATCCCCCCGCCTTCGGGCTCCTCCTCCTCCCTTTTTCCTTCCTTCTCCCCCCCCCCCCCACCCCCCATCAGCATCTGGAGCGAAGATATTTCGGCCCGAAACGTTTCGGCCCGAAACGTCGCCTATTTCCTTCGCTCCATAGATGCTGCTGCACCCGCTGAGTTTCTCCAGCATTTTTGTGTACCTACCCTTAACCAACATGGCCGCGCAAGCGTTCAGAGATTCCTGTACAAAGATGGCGCCGGGCTAGGCATTCCCTAGGACGGTAATAACTGGCCGGACCTATCAACGCATTGTAACCTCGGGGGCGATGGGTCCTTAATTGAAGCCTTGACCGGACACCAAACATTTATAAAGGTTCATTGTGCACGCACCGCATCGAATGGAATCGTTCCCCGGGCCGGGTCGACCATCTCGATCTCCGCCAGCGATCGATCCACTCAAGCAGTCATCCCCAAACCCCTAATGCGCATGTTCACAATACTGTCCGCATCTGCGCTTGCGCAATCGATTGTTGCCCTGAGAACGGGTCCACCAGTTGCGCTGCGAATTCTGGGAATATCCGCAGCCATTGAAACCCGCAACAGCTGAGCAGAGTCCTAGTCTTTGCTGCGGTGTTCATGGCAAATGTTTACTTGCCATATGTAGCGCCGCTGCCTCCTTGTGCCAGAGACCCGGGTTCCATCCTGACCTCGGGTGCTGCCTGTATGAAGTTTGCACATTCGCTTTGTGACTGCGTGGGTTTCATAGAAATCAGAGGGCGGTGGAGGCCGGTTCTCTGGATGCTTCCAAGAGAGTTAGACAGAGCTCTTAAAAATAGCGGAGTCAAGGGTTTTCGGGAGAAGGCAGGAACGGGGTATTGATTGTGGATGATCAGCCATGTTCACATTGAATGGCGCTGTTGGTTCGAAGGGGCGATTGGCCTACTCCTGCACCTATTGTCTATTGTCTAAATGTTACCACAAACCTGAACGCCCGGTCTATTAGTTACGTTTGGAAACCAGCATAATGAACAATTTCCATTTATTTCACCCTCTGGATCCCACGAGGATCAGTTCGAGCTGCTTCACAGGAATGGTTAACAAAAATACCCAGGCGTACTAGGGCTGTTCGGACATATGGTTCAAGCGGTCACTGAAGTTGAAAATATTAGAAATAATAATAATGGTAGGCACTCTGCCTCTTGTCACATCCTCCATTCATCAAGATTATGGTTGAATTAATTACCTCATCACATTTTCCATCACCAAACCTGTGGCCCTCCATAATATCCAGTGAAACTACAGATTTTTGGTTTGAGTGAATTGGCAGCAAAAGTGAAAGGTACGCCATTGTCTGAATGATTTTCCTCATCTCAGTCTCAAGCCGAACATCCTTCGTTCTTAAAGGTGTCACTTTGTGATTGATTTTACAACCGCAGGAAATATCATTCCGCCTGTCAAGCCCTTGTACCAATTTTGTACGTTTCAATGTGATCTGTTTCAAACCGTAGAGGATACAAAGTGCTGGGGTAGCTCAGTGGGTCAGGCAGCATTTTGAGATAGGACTCTTCCAGACTTTTGTCGGGTCTACAATCAGTATGAAGGAGGGTCCTAATCGGCAAGATCGTTTATCCTTGTTCTCCTGAGATGCTGCATGACCCACTGAGTTTCTCCTGCACTCTCCTGCCTTAATTTGTAAATCAGAATCTCCATTTCCTTATGTTTGTAGAGGATACAATCCATATCCAATCAAGTCAAGCCTTGCCCTCCCCCTTGTAGGGCCCTCTACATTTGCCTGAGAAAACTGTGCTAAACACATGTGACATCTGAGCCCTTGGCATTAAGACAGTACCAGGCCATATCGGGAAAGTTAAAAACCCCTACTATGACAACACCTTTCGTTTTAGAGGTACAGCATGAAAATAGGTGCTTTGGCACACAGAATCAACGCCGCAAGCTGATCACCATTCACACTAGTTCTACGATTTCCACCATTCCCTACACATTAGGGGCAATTTACAGAGGCCAAATAACCTATAAACCCGTACGTCTTTGGGATGTGGGAGCACATTGGAGCACCCGGAAGATGCCCAAGTTGTGTACGGAGGAGTGTTTAAAAGCATAAGTCTGGGTCAGGCCCTTCTGGAACACGATGTGTAGGTCCGGAACTGAGTTGATATTTCAGGTGCAGTACAGCTTTGCCAGATTTGTACCAGAGATGAATTAAACGGTTTAATTTAAATCTTTTTATTTGAATTTTGAATTTAACAGCAATTTGCATACATACAATGATAACAGACAGTGATAGTCAGGACATAATTGTACAACAGTATGTAAACGACCCTCAAAACCCTTACCCTTACCCACCCTCGCCACCCGGGGACAAACAACACTCACAAACGTACACATCCACACAAATACGATAAGATAAACAAAATGGGGAAAAAAAAGTGTGGAGGGGGGTGGGGAGGGGTTGAGGTGATAGCAGCTGCAATAAGACAGAGCAGTGATAGAGGGCACTCAGTCCCCTTCCGAGTCCGGAAACCAGTTAAGAGAGTTAACAAGGTTTAAAACAAGGTTGTGATGCTGATTTGTTTGGACAGCAGAATCTGATCTAAAGACCCACCATGACAAAAACACAAATGCTGGTGGAATTCATGGTCAGGCAGCATCTGTGGAAGAAATGTACAGGTGATGTCTGAGTTAGGATCTTTTTTCCGACTGGTTGTGCACCCATAATGACAAAATATTTTTGACAATGTGCAAATGGGTGGCATAGCGGTGGAGCTGCTGCCTCACAGCACCAGGGACCTGGGCTCAATCCTGACCTTGGCTGCTGTCTGTGCTGAGTTTGTAAGTTCTTCCTGTGACCGCATGGCTTTCCTCCGGGTGCTCTGGTTTCTTCCCACATTCCAAAGACGTGCAGGATTAGTTTAATTGTGTTTTGTAAATTTACCCTCTAATGTGTAGGCTGCAAAAGGTGGATAACATAGAACTAGTGTAAGAGTTATCGATTTGGAGAAAAAGGACCACCATGCTCATGAAAGGAAAATTGATTTATTTGAGATGTACATAGGAGTAAACCTCTTCATGGTTTCACATAACAGAATCAAATCCTCCCTGTCAGAAGGATAAGGGATACATCACCATATTATAAGACAAACTCAAATCCACCAATGTAACAGCATAGAACTGCAGATGCTGGTTTACCAAAGACATACAATGCTGCCGTAACTCAGCGGGCCAGGCAGCATCTCTGGAGAACATGGAGAGGTGAAGTGGGAGGAAGGGTCATAGAAACATAGAAATTAGGTGCAGGAGTAGGCCATTCGGCCCTTCGAGCCTGCATCATGGCTGATCATCCAACTTAGTATCCCGTACCTGCCTTCTCTCCATACCCCCTGATCCCCTTAACTACAAGGGCCACATCTAACTCCCTCTTAAATATAGCCAATGAACTGGCCTCACCTACCCTCTCTGGCAGAGAGTTCCAGAGATTCACCACTCTCTGTGTGAAAAAAGTTCTTCTCATCTCGGTTTTAAAGGACTTCCCCCTTATCCTTAAGCTGTGACCCCTTGTCCTGGACTTCCCCAACATCGGGAACAATCTTCCTGCATCTAGCCTGTCCAACCCCTTAAGAATTTTGTAAGTTTCTATAAGATCCTCTCTCAATCTCCTAAATTCTAGAGAGTATAAACCAAGTCTACCCAGTCTTTCTTCATAAGACAGTCCTGACATCCCAGGAATCAGTCTGGTGAACCGTCTCTGCACTCCCTCTATGGCAATAATGTCCTTCCTCAGATTTGGAGACCAAAACAGTACGCAATACTCCAGGTGTGGTCTCACCAAGGCCCTGTACAACTGCAGTAGAACCTCCCTGATCCTATACTCAAATCCTTTTGCAATGAAAGCTAACATACCATTCGCTTTCTTTACTGCCTGCTGCACCTGCATGCCTACCTTCAATGACTGGTGTACCATGACACCCAGGTCTCGCTGCATCTCCCCCTTTCCCAATCGGCCACCATTTAGATAATAGTCTGCTTTCCCGTTTTTGCCACCAAAATGGATAACCTCACATTTATCCACATTATACTGCATCTGCCAAACATTTGCCCACTCACCCAGCCTATCCAAGTCACCTTGCAGTCTCCTAGCATCCTCCTCACAGCTAACACTGCCCCCCAGCTTAGTGTCATCCGCAAACTTGGAGATATTGCCTTCAATTCCCTCATCCAGATCATTAATATATATTGTAAATAGCTGGGGTCCCAGCACTGAGCCTTGCGGTACCCCACTAGTCACTGCCTGCCATTGTGAAAAGGACCCGTTTTTACTCCTACTCTTTGCCAGCCAGTTCTCTATCCACATCAATACTGAACCCCCAATGCCTTGTGCTTTAAGTTTGTATACTAATCTCTTATGTGGGACCTTGTCGAAAGCCTTCTGGAAGTCCAGATACACCACATCCACTGGTTCTCCCCTATCCACGCTACTAGTTACATCCTCGAAAAATTCTATAAGATTCGTCAGACATGATTTACTTTTCGTAAATCCATGCTGACTTTGTCCAATGATTTCACCACTTTCCAAATGTGCTGCTATCCCATCTTTAATAACTGACTCTAGCAGTTTCCCCACTACCAATGTTAGACTAACTGGTCTGTAATTCCCCATTTTCTCTCTCCCTCCCTTCTTAAAAAGTGGGGTTACATTTGCTACCCGCCAATCTTCAGGAACTACTCCAGAATCTAAAGAGTTTTGAAAGATTATTACTAATGCATCCACTATTTCTGGAGCTACTTCCTTAAGTACTCTGGGATGCAGCCTATCTGGCCCTGGGGATTTATCGGCCTTTAATCCATTCAATTTACCCAACACCACTTCCCGGCTAACCTGGATTTCACTCAATTCCTCCAACTCCTTTGACCCGCGGTCCCCTGCTATTTCCGGCAAATTATTTATGTCTTCCTTAGTGAAGACGGAAACAAAGTAGTTATTCAATTGGTCCGCCATATCCTTGTTCCCCATGATCAACTCACCTGTTTCTGACTGCAAGGGACCTACATTTGTTTTAACTAATCTCTTTCTTTTCACATATCTATAAAATCTATAAAATACCTATATCGGTCCTGAACCGAAGCGCCATCTATTCATGTTCTCCAAATATGCTGCCTGACCCGCTGAGTTATTCCAGCACTTAATGTCTTTCAAATCCACCAATCATTTATGAACTCGCTGGTGTGTCTGCAGATTGCATAAACGGGCAAAACCCTTCCCACACACCGAGCAGGAGAAGGGCCTTTCCCCAGTGTGAACTCGCCGGTGCATCAGCAGGTGGGACGACTGAGTGAAACCCTTCCCACAAACTGAACAGGAGAAGGGCCTCTCCCCGGTGTGAACCCGCTGGTGCACCAGCAAGTTGGATGAACAAGTGAACCCCTTCCCACACACAGAGCAGGAGAAGGGTTTCTCTCCAGTGTGAACCCGTTGGTGCGTCAGCAGACTGGACGACTGGGCAAATCCCTTCCCGCACATCGAGCAGGTGAACGGTCTCTCCCCCGTGTGAATCCGCTGATGCATCAGCAGGTTGGAGGAACATTTGAATCCCTTCCCGCACATGGAGCAGGTGAACGGCCTTTCCCCGGTGTGCACTCGCTGGTGCTTGAGCAGGTGCGACGACTGAGTGAATCCCTTCCCGCACTCGGAGCAGGGGTACAACCTCTGTTGAGTGTGGGCTCGCTGGTGCCTCAGCAGGTCCTCTGGGCTTCTGCAGCTCTTCTCACAGTTCGGACAGTCAAAGGTTTTGCGTTCGGCGTGAACTCGCTGGTGTGACTTTAAATGAGAGAGCTGCGCAAATCCCTTCCCGCAAACAAAGCAGGAGAATGGTCTCTCCCCAGTGTGAGATCGCTGGTGCGTCATGAGGTTGGACGAACGAGTGTACTGCTTCCCGCACACCGAGCAGGTGAATGGCCTCTCCCCGGTGTGGACCCGCTGGTGAATCAGGAGGTCGGACGACTGGATGAAAGCCTTCCCGCACACCGAGCAAGTGAACGGCCTGTCGCCAATGTGATCTCGTTGGTGCCGCAGCAGGTTGGAGGAGTATGCAAACCCCTTCCCGCAGAGGGAGCAGTTGAAAGGCCTCTCTCCAGTGTGAAGTCGCTGGTGTGCCACCAAGTTGGACGACTGAGTGAAGCCCTTCCCGCACATTGTACAGGTGAATGGCCTCTCTCCGGTGTGAACCCGCTCGTGTCGCAGGAGGTCAGATAACTGATTGAACTGTTTCCCACACATGGGGCAGGTGAACCTCTTCTCCTTGCTGTGACTGCGCTGATGAGTCTCAAGATCAGATGGATCACTGAATCCCATCCCGCAGTCCCTACATTTCCACAACATCTCCATCATCCGAGGTCCCTGTGTTCTTTTGGGATGGACAATCAAATGAAGCCTCGACCACACACACACACACATGCACACACACACACCAGATGTAGTTTCTCACAGCTCTAAGTGACTGACTAGATGATCTTTCAGGCTCAGTAACTAGTTGAAGTTCATTCCACAGCATTCATTATGTGTCGCAGTGTTTTTCCAGTAAGTGATGTCTGAAATCTTTTGCCACAGACAGAAGAGATTAAAATTTCTCCTTTTATATCCAAAGAGTGATAAAATTGAGAGACAGTCATATTTTGATGTGAAGTTTGGATCCGGTTTTCCATCTGCAAATCTCTGCTGATTACACCCTGTAAAAAAGATTTGTCACGGTTAGGATAAGAACTGATTTGACATCTAAATCCATATTTTCAGAACCTTGTTTCCTTACATTTTCCTGAAGCACTGAATCCACTTCTTATACACCCTGTGAATCTCCATTCACCATGCACAGAAATTCATTGCATTTCTTACATTATTTCCTTGACTCTCATTTCACTACATCAGCAGAAGGCAAAGCCTCAGCCTGGTTCTATTCTAAACATAGTGGATCCCATTTAATCAAGTAACAGTATGGTAACCAGAAATGAGATCACAGTGGGAGTTGTCTCCCTTTAAGTAGAGGGTGCATCAGTCCATTATAGAATTGATTTCTTCTAATCGAAAGTAGGGTATGAACAGAATAATATACATGTAATTAAATTGATAACTTATTATTTAGCCTTTGTCAAACACGGAAGTAACATTTTAAAATTGTAACACAAGTCTGGAGGAAAAAGGGCATAAGTGGGTTTCGCTAGGAAATAATATATCTTCTTCAAACATTACAGGGGCTATCTGAGGTAACAATGACCCGTTTTTTGGAAATCTGACTTTACACAAATTCTTCCATATATTTCAAACCATTTTTCAAAATTGTCATAATGAAATAACATGTCCATTATTGACAGGATGCATTATATCTTGCATTATTTTTATAATGGGGAATGTTAGGTTGAGTATTTGATTAAATCTAGCAAGTGTAATCAAGCAAGAGCGGGTGGGATAAGGGTAGCTATAGAAAACAGCCATTTCTGATTTACAGTGAAATTGGCTCAGGAATGGAAGTCATATGTAACCATTTGATACACAAAAGTATTATTCATCGTTTTCCGAATCTGCCCTGCCCTGACCTTTCGGAGCCCCGCGCGATGTTGGGACCAGCCCCGCACAACTCCATATGGCTCCGGTGATCGAAGTGGGACCGGCCCCGCGAGGCCGTACGGCTCAAACGACCACGATCGGTCACGCTCGCCGCATGTGCTGGTGGGACAGGCCCTTAACTCTTTCTTAAATGATGGGGTAGTCCCAGCCTCAATTACCTCCTCTGGCAGCCATACACCCGCCACCCTTTATGTGAACTCCTTGGATTCCTAGTAATCTTTTCACCTTCAGCTTGAACCTATGTCCTCTGGCCCTCAATTCCCCTACTCTGGGCAAGAGACTTTGTACATCTACACTATCATGATTTTGTTCCCCGCTACACCTAAATCCAAGTAATTTATGCCTATCAAGTAAATCTGTGATTCCGAATATTTTCCCAATGTGGATATGTTAAAGATTAGAAGGCTTTAAGTTGAGAGGAGCAAAGTTTAAAGCAGATGTGCTGGGCAGGTTTTTATTTATAATAGAGCAATGAATGTCTGGAATGCACAGCCAGGAGTAGTGGAGGAGGTTGATATGACAAAGAGGCTTTTACCCTGGCACATACATATGGAGGGATATGGATCACATGCAGGCAGAGGAGATTGCTTTTTACCGTATCATGTTTGGCACAGATATTGTAGGCGAAAGGATCTGTTCCTGAGTTGTACAGTTCTATCGACAAAATACTAATCTGTGGGAACACCATTGTGCATTTCCCTCCAATGTAAGGACACTCCTTCACAACTACTATTTCATGTAACTTGGAGCTATTTTCTGCCTAATCCTCACCCTCCTATGTTCTGAAGAAAAAAAGATTCAGCCTATCCAACCTCTACTTATAACCAAGTCTGCAAGCCCAGGCAAGATCCTAGTGAATCCCTTTTGCACCCTTTCCAACTTCCACACACATGGTCATGCACTCTGTATCTACCTGTTATACTTAAGTTTGAGGATTGTATTTACGTATAATATTATCTGATCTGATTGAAGAGCATGCAAAACAAAGCTTTTTGCTAATCCTTGGTACAAGTCAATAATAAACCAAAACCTATGCTGACTTTCTCCAATTAGTCTGGGTCTATCCAAATAGAATCGGTATGGGTAGGACGGCGAAATAGGCAAGGGAGAAAACGCTTGTTGGGAGTTGTATAGAGACCACCAAACAGCAGGTTAGGGATAGCAAGCATTTAATTAGGGATGCGTGTAGCTAAGGTACAGCAGATATCATGGGTGAATTTAATCTACATAAAAATTGGGCCAACCAAATTAGTAGCAGCGCTGAGGAGGATTTCCTGGAATGTATACGGGATGGTTTTTAATCCAATATGTAGAAGAACCGACTAGATGGCAGGCCATCCTAGATTGGGAATTGGTTAATAAGGAAGGAATAGTTAGCGATCTTGTTCTGCAGACCACCTTGGGCAACAACTGACCATAATATGGTCCTGAACTTAAAGAAAGGAGACTTTGAAGGTGCGAGAGCATATTTGGAAAGCAGTGACAGGATCGGTCCAAGTTAGCATGGATTTATGAAGGGGAAATCATGCTTTACGAATCTTCTGGAATTTTTTGAGGATGTAACAAGTAGAATGGATATGGGATAGTCAGTGGATGTGGTGTATCTGGACATGGATTGAGAACTGGTGGGCAGTAGTATTAACATGGATAGAGAACTGGTTGGCAGGCAGGAAGCAAAGAGTAGAATTAACGGGTCCTTTTCAGAATGGCAGGCAGTGACTAGTGGGGTGCTGCAAGGCTCGGAGCTGGGACCCCAGTCATTTACAATATATATTAACGATTTAGATGAGGGAATGTGACATCTCCAAGTTTGCGGATGACACAAAGCTGGGTGGCAGTGTGAGCAGCGATGAGGATGCTATGAAGCTGCAGGGTGACTTAAGTAGGTTAGGTGAGTGGGCAGACACATGGCAGATGCAGTATAATGTGGATAAATGCGAGGTTATCCACTTTGGTGGCAAGAACAGGAAGGCAGATTATTATCTAAATGGTGTCAGATTAGGAAAAGGGGAGGTGCAACGAAGCCTGGGTGTCCTTGTACATCACCCACGTAAAGTAAGCATGCAGGTACAGCAGGCAGTGAAGAAAGCTAATGGCCTTCATTGTGAGATAATTTGATTTTAGGAGCAAGGTGGTCCTACTGCAGTTGTGCAGGGACCTGGTGAGACCGCACTTGGAGTATTGTGTCCAATTTTTGTCTCCTAATTGGAGGAAGGACATTATTGCTATTGAGGGATTGCAGCGTAGGTTCATCAGGGATGGCGAGACTGACATATGATGAAAGAATGGATCGACTGGGGTTGTATTCACTGGAATTTAGGGCATCTTATAGAAACATATAAAATTCTTAAAGGATTGGACAGGCTAGATGCAATAAAAATTTTCCCGATGTTGGGGGAGTCCAGAACCAAGGGTCACAGTCACAGTTAGGCGAGATCGGGAAGGACACGTCCATTGTTCCAGAGTTTGACGATTGTATTTTAGTACAGTGTTGTCTGGTCTGTTTGAATAGCAGGTAAAAAAAAACTTTTCACTGTAACTCAGTCCATGTGACAACAATAAACCTAAACTGCCAACCAGTTCTCTATCCATGTCAATACACCTGCCAATAAACCTTGCAGCAATATCCCATTGCAAAATGAATGTAAAATAAAGTGTCTTTTAACAGATCCCACTGAACTCATTGCTTCAGTTACAATTTGTCCATAAGATATAGGAGCAGAATTAGGCCATTCGTCCCATCGAGTCTGCTTTGCCTTTCATCAAGGCTGATCTAATTTTCTCTCTGAACCTCATTATCCTGCCTTTTCCCCGTAACCTTTGATGCCCTTACTAATCAAGAACCTACCAATCTACGCTTTAAAAATACCCAATGACATGGCCGTCACAGCAGTCCGCTGCAATGAATTCCATGGATTCAACACCATCTGGCTAAATAAATGTGTCCTCTTCTCCATTTTAAAGCTACGTCCTTTTATTCTGAGGCTGTACGCTCTGGTCCTAGACTCTCCCACTACTATAAACACCATTACTTCCTCCCAGCCAGCTTCCTTTGTCATATATGATGCCATTTACTCAACCACCAAAACGTTATAGTTTGTGGTTTTCTTCTTTACATATCCAATCTGTCTCTCTGATTCTTTATCCTCCACCTTCTTATAAGCTTGCCTTTTGCCAAAAGCTCCCAGTTCAGATATATTTTGGAATTTGTATTTCATGTAGATTTCTTTCTCTCTTATAGATTTTGCAGTTATATTAATGTCTTCATCTTCGTAAAATATCCCAAGAGAATTTAGAGGAACTAACTGAGATAAAATTTAACATCAAGCCATACAAAGCTTGAATAAGGGCCATTTGAGAAAATATTTAAAAAGCTGTGATTTAAAGGAAGAGTTAAAAGAGCAGAATGCATCAGTGCTGCAGCTATCTAAGAAAATTCAGTTCATCATCGAACATTCAAACTTCTACGGATGCACTGCTGAAGGTAATGAGTGCATCATAAACTGGTTTGACAATTCCAATGTAGAGGAATGCAAGAGGCCACAGACTAGTTGATCAGCCGAACCATCAGAGGCACAGTCCTGCCCACCATCAAAACCGTCTGCACGAGGAACTGACTCAAGAAAGTGACATCTATCATTAAGATATACACCATCCAGGCCATGCCGTCTTCTGTTGCTACCATTGAGCAGGAGGTAGACGCCTGAAACCCCACTCAAGCTTCAAGAACAGCTACTTTTCCACAATTAGCACGATCTTGAACCAATGCCTGATCCAGCCTCAACATGGAACACTGCAAATCACTTATTGTACTACTGTGGACGGTTTTATACTATTGTCTTGCTTTTTGCAGTCTTTTTCTTTTCATTGTATTGCAGAAGTTATGCTGTTGTGTCTTTGTGTAAACGTGCCTGTGATGATGCTGCACGCAAGAGGCTCTACCTCAAGGAATTTGTGGATATAATAAACTCGATTTAATTGAATTGAATTATTATCCTTGAATCAATTTAAATAATTTTGTGGGGGAAATGTTAATGTTTCCACTTACCAAAATAGGTAATGTACTGTGTTGATTTCTGAAAATAAGGGCCAGAAATGTAAGTTCGAGGCTTTATGACCAGTTATTTGACACTATTTCACCATGTCTGGAGCCATTTCTTTTTTTATTTATAGACGCTCCCTACCCTCGTTTGGCTCCATTTAAGGACGTTCCCAGAGGTTGTTACGCATGCGCCTGGGCAGCCGACGGCCGTTTGTGGATATTCGTCAAGAAAGCAAACGGGAGGAGGCGGAAAGCGGCACTGGACGGGGGGGGGGGGGGGAGAATATCCGTCGTTTCGTGCCGGGATCCAGCGGTAAATATCCTGGTTTTATACTCTGAACAAGGGCGGCTCATGAAAGGGCAGCACCGGCTGCAGTCCGTTTACCTCCCTGCCTCTTACCTTCTGCGTCACTCTTTGTCGCCGCCGGCGCACGCGCATGCTCAGTGGAACTGAGCCTGCTGTGAGCGACGTCCCGGTTGGACCAATGGAAAGCGACGAGTCGGGTCCTCGCCGACCAATCAAGGAGGGAAGGGGGAGGGGGGGGCGGGACTCTCAGTTCTTGGTTCTTGGTTTCTTGGTCCTCCAAAATATTCCAAATGGAATTTAAACTGGAGGTGGTGGAGGGAGGACTTAAGCCAGAAAGGGTCATTGGGAAGAAAGGGCTACTTTAAATTTAGTTGCATCTGGTTGGGTAATTATAGTAGGGTGGAGATTATTGCATGCTTTAATTGTGCGGGGGAAGAACGAATTGCTGTATACATCTGTCTTTGTAGCTAGAATCACAAATTGGATCGAATGCCCTCGTCTGCTCCTAATTGGTTTGGGTTTGGTGTAGGTCTTGTAATCTATGTCGAGCTGACCATTTAACATTTTGTAAAAACAGGTCAAATGGTGAGCTTCACGTCTGTCTTGGAGAGGCACCAACTCAGAATCTTTCTGTCGCAAAGAACTGCAGATGCTGGTTCATTACCGCAGCTGGACGCAAAAACGCTGGAGCAACTGAGCTGGCCAGGCAGCACATCTCTGGAGAAAACGAATAGGCGATGTTTCGGGTCGGAACCCTTCTTCACCATTTCGAGAGAATTATCATGTAAAACTGAGAATACATAGGTATGTGAAGAGGCAAAATATAGTTAAGACCCTTGAAGACTGAAAAAGGCGAATTTATTATGGGGAACAAGGAAATGGAAGTCGAGTTGAACAGGTACTTTGGATCCGTCTTCACTGAGGAGGACACAAACAATCACCCTGATGTTCTAGTGGCCAGAGGATCTAGGGTGATCTAGGGTAAATCTGACTGTAAAATCTTCTTCAGATGGGCATTTTCATTTTGTATGTAAAAACCCACTTGAGAACCATGGGCGATTTAAAAAATTTCCAGCCAGATTTATCACTTCTGAAACTTTTTAGATGCCAAAGGAATCAAGAAAAAACACAAATAATGCCTTAGTTGATGAAATGCAGTGAGCAAACGGCCAATTATCGCTAAGCACTCTGGCTGTTGTTGTCCCTTGAGCTCTCGCTTCTATCTACCGTCATTTCTCCTCACGTTTGGAATTCAGAAGTAGGATAAATGTCTCACACGCTTATCCCGATTTCCATAATTATTTACAACGCAAAAATTGCCATTTTTGGCGGGTTTTAACGAGCCCGCTACGCTGGAAACAATGGTAAGTGCCTACCTGCAGTTCATCGCGTGTACTCCATTTGGAGTAGAGTAGCAATTGTACGGGTCATGGGTCGTGACCCGACTGCCGTGAAACCTCCCGATACAGTGGGATATAGGTCAGCTGCAGAAATGGGCAGAGGCATGGCAGATGCAGTTTAACCCTAGCAAAAATGAGGTGTTGCACTTTGGGAGGTTGAAAGTAAGAGCAAAGTGTACAGTTAATAGAAAGATCCAAAAGAGCATTGATATACAGGGGGATCTTGGGGCCCAAATCCATAGCTCCCTGAAAGTGGCAACACAAGTAGATAGAGTGGTGAAGAAGTTGTATGGTAAAAGGAGATGTTGAACAAATTTTTATTATTTTTACTGGAGAGTCAGAGGCTAAGCGGAATGTAGAAAATTATGAGGGGCATAGATAGGATAGGCAGTCAATATCTTTATCCCAGGGTGCAAATGTCACGGGTTAAAGTGACCAACTTTAAAGTGAAAGGGGCAAATTTTAAAGATGTACATGGCAACATTTTTACAGAGTGGTGGGAGCATGGAACACGCTGCCAGGTGTGGTGGTGAACGCAGTTGCGATAGTGAAGTTTAAGAGGTTCGTAGATAAGCACATGGATATGGAACTGTATGGATCACTTTCAGACAAATGAGATTGATTTTAGTTTGGCATCATGTTCGGCACGAACATTGTGGGCCAAAGGTCTTGTTCCCGTGCTGTATGTTGTCTATGTGGTGCAATGAAACTCTATTAAACAATGCAACATACAACCTTTAGTATTTTTAACTTGTGGTAATGATAATAAACGCATTGCCTTTGAAAATACCTTTTTATTTTTTTTTAAATCCTGCAGGAAAATACTGTTGTTATTGCGAGTCTGAAACTCACTAACTCCTTACCCTTTCACAGCCAAATTGTATTTATAACATGATTTTCTATACACAAAATTTTACAGCAGAATTATCTGTACTTACACTTTAACGAGATATCAATCAATTAGTTTTATTCGTCACTTGCACACAAAGTGCAAGTGAAATGAATTTGTCAGCGGTACAATGAAAAAAGAACACACAAAAACCACAAGAAAAATTTAACACAAACATCCACCACAGCATTCATCACTATGGTGGAAGGCACAAAATTTGGCCAGTCCTCCTCCATTTCCCCCCGTGACCGGGACCTCAACCTTCCGCAGCCGCCGCTGCAGGTGTCTAGATGTTCAGGCAAGGTAAAGTCCAGGTAAGTCCCGAATGGTGCCTCCCCACCGGCTTCAGGTTGTTGTACCGCGGCTTCAGGTTGTTGTAGACCGCAGGCCGGCGGTCGAAGATCTAAAGTCCCCGCCGCGCTGCAGCCGGAAGCACCGCAGGGCCGGCAGTCGGAGCTCCCCTCCAGGGGTCCCCGGCGTGGGACCCCGCTCCAGATGGTAAATCCCTGCCGCGCCCGCGGTAGAAGTTAGCCGCGGGCCGGCAGTCGGAGCTCTACTCCTCCCGGGTCCCCAACGAGGGATCCCAGGCTCCGGACGCCGCGCTGGCTGGAGCTCTGCAGACCCCGGCTTCAGCCCGCCGCTGGCCAGCGAACCGAGCGCTCCACGACAAGAGTCCACGTTGCGCCCGCCGCTGACGCCCCGGGCACGTCTCCGGGAAAGGCCGCACCAATCCTCGATATTAAGCCACGGGGGAGGTGACATAAACAACATAAAAAACAACACTAAAAAAGTAGTAACAAACTAACATGCTGCTGGCAGGCAGGTCTGCCGGCTTGCAGCGCCCCCACCGAGATACAACAACCAATTCCAGGACTCATTCCATGACTTCTGGGCGGATCGAAGGAGGAAGCGGTGGGGGTGTGGAGAGGACGGACACTCTCTGCTTCAAGCTACAGTGCAAGGTATCCATGTTTTCTGTCAAGGAACATGAAGGGATGAACGAAACATGGAACTCCCTTGAGAGGGAGGTATTCGACTTGGGAGCAGCTGGGAACACAGCTCTGGATTTACCAAGATGGCCAGCAGGCAGGTTGCCAATGGGGGTCACAGATTCAAATTGTGAATAGTCTGGATCACACCCACCCTTCGAATTGTAGGAGAATTAGCGGTTGTGTGTGCAAGCAAATTGCCGAGCTGCAGCCTCGCGACAGATTCTCTGCCATGGCCCTGAAGGAACGGACACGTTAGCCTGCAACTATTTGGGGGATTTGGGAAAAGTAGTTTATAGACAAAAGTTGCAGGATTAGGCCATTTGGCCCTTAGAGCCAGCACCGCCATTCACTGTGATCATGGCTAATCATTCACATTCAGTACTCCGTTCCTGCCTTCTCACCATATACCTTGAGTCCACTATCTTTAAGAGCTCTAGCTAACTCTCACTTGAAAGCATCCAGAGAATTGTATTCCACTTCCTTCTGATGCAGAGAATTCCACAGATTCACAACTCTCTGGGTAAAAAGGTTTTCCTCACCGCCATTCTAAATGGCATACCCTTATTCTTAAACTGAGGCCTCTGTTTCTGGACTCCCCCAACATCGGAAACATGTATCCTGCCTCTAGCGTGTCCAAGCCCTTAATAATCTTATGTTTTAATAAGATCTCCTCTCAACCTTCTAAATTCCAGAGTACACAAGCCCAGCCGCTCCATTCTATCAACACTTGACAGTCCCACCATCCCGGGAATTAACCTCGTGAACCTATGCTGCACTCCCTCAATAGCAGGAATGTCCTTCCTCAAATTTGAAGACCACAACTGCACACTATAATCCAGGTGTGGTCTCACTAGCGTCCCGGAGAACTGCAGAAGGACCTATTTGCTCCTATATGCAACTCCTCTTGTTATGAAGGGCAACACGCCATTAGCTTTCTTCACTGCCTGCTGTACTTGCATGCTTTCCTTCAGTGAGTGATGAACAAAGGCACCCAGATCTCGTTGACTTCCCCCTTTTCCCAATTTGACACCATTCAGGTAATAATCCGTCTTCCCGTTTTTGCCACCAAAGTGGATAACCTCACATTTATCCTCTTTAAACTGCATCTGCCATGCATGCGCCCATTCACCCAACATTTCCAAGGCACCCTGCATCGTCATAGCGTCCTTCTCACAGTTCACACTGCCACCCAGATTGAGTCATCTGCAAATTTGCTGATGTTACTTTGAATCCCTTCATCTAAATCATGATGTATATTGTAAATAGCTACGGTCCCAGCACCAAGCCTTGCGATGCTCCACTAGTCACTGCCTGCCATTCTGAAAGGGACCCGTTAATCCCTACTCTTTGTTTCCTGTCTGCTAACCAATTTTCTATCCATGTCAGTAACCTACCCCCTAAACCATGTGCTCTAATGTTGCCCACTAATCTCCTATGTGGGACCTTAACAAATGCTTTCTTAAAGTCCAGGTACACTACATCCTCTGGCTCTCCCTTGTCCATTATCCTAGTTACATCCGCAAAAAATTCCAGAAGATTAGTCAAGTATGATTTCTCCTTCGTAAATCCATGCTAACTCGTACCGATCCTGTTACTGCTTTCCAAATGTGCCGTTATTTCATCTTTTATAAATTACTCCAGCATCTTCCCCCCCACCAATGTCAGGCTAACTGGTCAATAATTCCCTGTTTTCTCTCTCCCACCTTTCTTAAAAAGTGGGATAACATTCGCTACCTTCCAATCCACAGGAACTGATCCTGAATCTATGGAACATTGGAAAATGATCGCCAATGCGTCCACGATTTCTAGAGCCACTTCCTTAAGTACCCTGGGATGCAGAACATCAGGCCCTGGGGATTTATCAGCTTTCAGTCCCATCAGTCTACCCAACAGCATTTCCTGCCTAATGTGAATTTCCTTCAGATCTTCCGTCAACCTAAATCCTCTAGAAACTAGTACATCTGGAAAATTGTTTGTGTCTTCTTTAGTTAAGACGGATTCAAAGTACCTGTTGAACTCGTGTGCCATTTCATTGATCCCCATAATAAATTCACCTGTTCAAGGGTCCAACTTTTGTCTTAACTATTTTTTTCCTCTTCACGTATCTGAATAAGCTTTTACTATCCTCCTTTATATTCTTGGCTAGCTTACCTTAGTACCTCATCTTTTCTCCCCGTATTGCCTTTTTAATTATCTTCTGTTTCTCTTTTAAAGTTACCCACTCCTCTGGCTTCCCGCTCATCTTTGCTATGTTATACTGCTTCTCTTATTTTTATTCTGTCCTTGACTTCCTTTGTCAGCCACAGGCGCCCCTTACTCCCCTTGGAATCTTTCTAATCTTTGGAATTAGCTGATCCTGCACCTTCTGCAGACCCGTACGAAGCTTTTCAAAAAGGGGAGTGGCATGACAGGATTACATAAAACGTAATGTGAAATAATGTGCGCGCTGCGCTCATCACGAGCGCGACGTCCCTCGATGCCAGGGTTTTTAGATGCTCTCTGATGCATTCTGAGCCTTATTTTGGAGCATTTTTGTACCAAATTTATGACCAATATTTCAGAAATTAACAGGAATCTGAGAGGTAGCTTTTTCACACAAAGGGTGCTGGGTGTATGTAACGAGCTGCCAGAGCAGGTAGTTAAGGCTGGTACTATCCCAATGTTTAAGAGACATTTGGACACGTACATGGATAGGACAGATTTAGATGGATATGGGCCAAACGCGTGTGAATGGGACTAGTTTAGATGGGACATGTCAGTCGGTGTGGGCAAGTTGGGCTGAAGGGCCGGTTTCCACACTGCATCATTCTATGACTAAAAAGAAGAAAATTGCATGTAGATAAGTAGATAACAGATTTAAAAGAGGAGTGAAATGTAAAGGCAGAGAGAGGTTTATGGGTGGAAAGGAACATAGGAAAGGAGAGGTGAGAGTGGGCTTGGGCAGGTGGGGGAAATAGTCACAAAGTGCTGGAGTAACTCAGAGGGTCAAGCAGCATCTGCGGATAATATGAATAGGCGACGTTTCACAGCGTGCTGGAGTAACTCAGCGGGTCAGGCTACATCTGTAGAGAACATGGATAGGTGACATGTCACAGAGTGCTGGAGTAACTCAGTGGATCAGGCAGCATCTCTGGACAAAAGGTACAAATTATATTTCAGGTCAAGACCGTTCTTCAGTAATATTCATGATGTGACATGCATAGACATTCCTGAATGTTACCCAAACCATCGTGAGCTACTTTGTTACGGTGCTTGCCCTCTCCGATAACATCTCTGCTGCCTTGGGTGATGCGGGACAGGACACAAGCTTTGGGACACGGCGTGAAGCTGTTGCCGTCTGTCCCAACCTGGTAAAAACCTGGATGGAGTGGATTTGGAGAGGATGTTACCACTAGTGGGAAAGTCGAGGACCAGTGGCCACAGCCTCAGAATTAAAAGACATTCCTTTAGGAAGGAGATGAGCAGAAATTTCTTATGGCAGAGAGTGGTGAACTGTGGAATTCATTGCCACAGACAGCTGTGGAGATCGGCAATGGACATTTTTCAGGAGGAGATTGATAGATTCTTGATTGATATGGGTGTCAGAGGTAATGGGGAG
The DNA here is from genome assembly GCF_028641065.1 of Leucoraja erinaceus. NCBI lineage: Eukaryota > Metazoa > Chordata > Chondrichthyes > Rajiformes > Rajidae > Leucoraja > Leucoraja erinaceus. The sequence continues at coordinate 44,946,570 of NC_073391.1, read as the reverse complement.
AAGGCAGGAAATGGGTTTGAGAGGGAAAGATAGAGTCATAGAGTGATACAGTGTGGAAACAGGCCCTTCGGCCCAGCATGTCCCATCTGCACTAGTCCCACCTGCCCACGTTTGATCCATATCCATCCGAACCTGTCCTATCCATGTACCTGTCTGGTTCTTAAATGTTGCGATAGTCCCTGCCTCAACTACCTCCTCTGGCAGCTGGTTCCATACACCAACAGCGCTTTGTGTAAAAAACATACCTCACAGATTCCTATTAAATCTTTTGCCCTTTACCTTAAACTTATGTCCTCTGCTCCTCGATTCACTTACTCTGTGCAAAAGACTCAACCATATCTATTCAAATCATGATTTTATACACTTCTATTAGATCATCCCTCCTCCTGTGCTCCATGACATAGAGTCCTAGCCTACTCAACCTCTCCCTATAGCTCTGGCCCTCTAGTCCTGGCAACATCCTCGAAAATCTTCACTGCACCCTTTCCAGTTTGATGACATCTTTCTTATAACATGGTGCCCAGAACTGAACACAATACTCTGAATGCGGCCTCAACTTCTTATCGAACTGCAACATGACCTCCCAACTTCTATACTCAGCTTGACCCGCAGAGTTACTCCAGCACTCTGTGAAACGTTACAGAACAGGGCAAGATTAGCAAGTTTGCTGATGATACAGAAGTGAGTGGTTTTGCAGATAGTGAAGATGGTTGTGAAAGATTGCAGCAGGATCTGGATCAATTAGCCTGGTGGGCAGAGGAATGGTTGATGGTTCCTTGAAGGTCGTGTCACAGGTATATCAGGTGGTCAAAAAGTATTTTGGCACTGGCCTTCATCAGTCAGAGTATTGAGTATAGAAGTTGGGAGGTCATGTTGCAGTTGTATAAGACGTTGGTGAGACCGCATTTAGAATACTGTGGTCAGTTCTGGGCACCATGTTATAGGAAAGATGTCAAAGTGAAAAGAGTACAGAGGTCCCCATCCTGGATCAGTCCAATCAGGGTTGTGTCATCCGCAAACTTGAGAAGCTTGACCGAGGTGTCTGTGGAGGTACAGTAATTGGTGTGGCGAGAGTAAAGAGGGGAGAGTAAGCATCTTGCGGTGCTCCTATGCTGAGCGTTTGTTGGTCCGAGGTATGCTTTCCCGCCTCACCTGCTGCTTCGTGTCTGTCAGAAAGCTGGTGATCCACCGACAGAGGGGTTCAGGCACAGTCAACTCAGAAAGTTTGGATCGTAGTAGCTCTGGCACAATGGTGTTGAACGCAGAGCTAAAATCAATAAAACAAAATCCTTGCATAGGTCCCATGTCGGTCTATATGCTGGAGGATGAAGTGCAGGCCCAGATTGACTGCGTCATCAACAGATCTATTGGCCCAATATGCAAAATGCAGAGGATCCAGCAGAGATATTGTGATATTTTTCAGCTTGGCCAGCACAAGCCTTTCAACAAGCCTGTAGTCATTATGACCGGTAATCCTTACCTTTTTGGGTACAGGGACAATAGTGGAGACTTTGAGGGACAGGCAGGGACAGTACATCTTTGCAGGGACTGGTTAAAAATGAATAATTGGGTGCGATTGGTGTGGGGTGGGTGTAGAAGGGCCCAGTCTTTGCAGACTGAGGTCAGGCTGTGAGTGGGTGTGAAGTGGTTGGGTGGGGTGGGAAAGGTTCCACTCTTTTCATACTGGAGTCTTGCCTTAAGTAGGTGTGAAGTGGTGAATGGGAAGGACAGGGTGCAGGGTCCATTCTCTGCAGACTGGGGTCTGGCTGTGTTTGTTGGGGAAGGGGTACCAGGGTTACGTTTCTGTTTTTCAAGCCTGCGGTAAAACTCATTCAGGTCGTTTGTCAGCTGATGATTGTCGAAAAAGCGGGGGCGGGGCTTTCCTCATAGCTGATGATTTCTTGCATGCCCTTCCAAACTGAAGAAGTCATTAGCTCAGAACTTGCTCCTCAACTTCTCAGAATACCTTTCCATGGCAGCTCTGATTCCTCTTCTCAGCTCTTTATCGATTAGGCTATTTTTTAACTCTTTAACGATTAGGCTATCGGCTTGACGCATATTTGCCCCATATTTGTCCCTTCCCCCCCCCGATCTCGAAATGGAAATGTTACATCTGTATATCTATATATTACTAAATCTCTGTCCTTGACCGCTTTTGGCCATCTCTGCTGCGATTTCCGAGAGAACGCCGCCAACTACGGCCGTCATTTTTGGCCACCTCGCTCAGAGCCCCGCTCTGCCGCGTGTGTGCCGAGGATTTGTCCTCTCGATCAAAAATGACAGAAATATTAATGTTTTTACAAAATTCCCCATTCTCTCTGCTGCCCCCGCTGGAGGGAGGGGGAGGGAGTATAAAACCAGGAAGTGTTGTGCCTCAATCAGTGTCTGCAAGCTGGAGGGCACTCTGAGCTCTGAATGACTGAACAAATGTCCACACAACTGTGAGTAAGCAATGCCTGCAAATGGTTGTATGGGGGGGTTGGGTTGAAGTAAAAAGGCACTCTCTCTCCCCTCCCCTCTCTCCCCACCTGTCTCTCTCTCTCCCTATCCCTCTCTCTTTCTCTCTCTCTCCCCCGTCTCTCTCCTTTCTCTCTCTCCTCTCTCCCCATCCCCCCCTCCCCCTCTCCTTTCCCCCCCTCCTCTCTGCTCCTCTCCCCCTCCTCCCCCCTCTCCTCTCACACCTCCCTCCCCCCCCCCTCCTCCCCCCCCCTCTCTCCTCTTTTTTTCCTCCCCCTCCTCCCTCCACACACCCCCCTCCCCCTTCCCTCCACCCTCCCTCCCACTCCCTGCTCCCCACCTCACCCCCCCCTCTCCTCTCACCCCTCCCTCTCTCCCTCCTCCCATTCTCCCCCCTCTCTTCCCCTCTTTCCCCTCCACACCCCCTACCCTCTTCCCTCCCCCTCCCTACCCCTCGCTGCTCCCCACCTCTAACCCTCACCCTCCACTCGCTTCCCCTCACTCTCACCCTCTCTCTTTCCTCCTCTCCTCCCCCACCTTTCCCCCCTTACCCACCCCCCCCCTTATCCTCCTCTCCACCCCCTCCCCCCCTTTCCCCCTCTCTCTGTGTCTCTGTCTCTCTCTCTTTCTTTTCCCCTTCTCTCTCTTCCCTCACCCTCTACCCCCCCCCCCCCCCTCTCTAGATGTGACTGCAAGTTGGGGGCTATGCGTCAGTGGATAGGGTGTGTATGGGGTAAAAGGAGCAAACTAATAATATTAATATAATATCAAGGGGGGTAATTAGCGTGAGTGCGGGGGGGGGGGGAGGGGGCGGATAGTCAGTGTGTGTGACGCTGCATGCTGCCTTTCCAGCCCCCCCCCTCCCTCCCCCCACAACCGCACGTTGGGGGAACAGACCCAACGGGGTCTGCATTTGGTCTAATAATTAATATATTTATGTCACAAACTATGCAATTCATATTTTTCAGTATTGTTATCAAGGAAAAGAAAGCAGTTCCAATTGTTTGATATTATTTGATATTGTTTAAAATTATTCATATGGAGGAGAAAATATAATAGCTCTAAAACATAACTTAATTTTGCAATCTCACTAAAGATAATCCCCCTTTCCCTCTCCCCTCCACCTCTCTCTCCCTCCCCCATCTCTCTCTCCCCTCCCCTCCTTCCTCTCTCTCTCTCCCCTCCCTCCCTCTCTCTCTCTCTCTCTCTCTCTCTCTCACAGGGGCGCCCCCCCTCTTTCTGACAGGGGCAGCGAAGATGAAGGTGGCGCGGGCCCAGCGGGCAGGGGCGCGAAGATGAAGGTGGCGTGGGCCCAGCGGGACTGGCGTGTGCCCAGCGGGGGTCAGCAGGGGTGGCGTGTGCCCAGCGGGGGTGGTGTGAGCCCAGCAGGGGTCAGCGAGGGTGGTGTTGGGGCCAGCGGAGGTAGTGTGGGGATCGAGGGGGGGGGGTTGGGCCCAGTTGGGTTCTGCAGGGGGTGGTGTGGACCAGCGGGGGTGCAGGGGGGGTAGCGGGGGCCCCGTGGGGGTGGCGTGGGCCCAGTGGGGGTCAGCGAGGGTGGCGTGGACCCAGCAAGAGTCAGCAGGGGTGGCGTGGGCGCAGCAGGGGGTGGCGTGGGCCAAGCGGGGGTGGTGCGGGGGGAAGATGGCTTGGGCTCCGGCGGCGGGGGGCGACGAGGGGAGCCGGCTCCGCCGCAGCTCCGCCACAGAGGCGTCTGATGTTGGGGTTACAGCCGTTGGGTTCAGATTCAGCCACTCCCGCCCGGCGACGGGAGAACGGAGAACTGGCCGTTTCCAAAGTGGAAACGCTGATTTTTTTCCCCCCGATTTTTTTTTCTTTCTTTTTTTCTCTCTCGATTTTTTTGTTTTTGTTTGTAATTTTTTTCTTAGGGGGCAAAAAGGGGGGTGCGGTCGCACCCAACGCACCCCTCTTCGGACGGCCGTGTTCAGTATTATTCACAGAAATACCTGCCGTTGTTGTTCCACTATTATCCCTGCTAGGATATCTTTCCTGTCAACTTTGGGTAGCTCCTCCCTCATGGCTCCATAATTCCCTTTGTTCAACTGTAATACTGACACCTCTGATTTTCCCTTCTCCTTCTCGAATTGCAGATTAAAACTTATCATGTTATGGTCACCACCTCCTAATGGCTCCTTTACATCGAGTTCACTTATTAAATCTGGTTCATTACACAATACTAAATCCAGAATTGCCTTCTCCCTGGTTGGCTCCAGTACAAGCTGCTGTAAGAATCCATCATGGAGGCACTCAACAAACTCCCTTTCTTGGGGTCCAACACCAACCTGATTTTCCCAGTCTATCTGCATGTTGAAATCTCCCATAACAACCGTAGCATTACCTTAAAATCCAGCTGTGATAATAGCACTGTAGTAATAAGTTCCGCAGAGGATCAAAGAGCGCAGGCACAGTGCAATGCAAAGCCAGCTACCATTTATGAATTGAAGATAAACACAAAGTGCTGGAGCGGCAGCATCTCTGGAAAAAAGGGATGGATGACATTTCAGGTTGGGTAGCTTTCGAAAAGGGGTCCCAACCCAAAATGTTACCCATCTTTTATTCTCCAGAGATGTAACCTGACCCGCTGAGTTACTCTGGCACTTTGTGCCTATCATTGGTATAAACCAGCATCTGCAGTTTGTTTCGAAATCATTTGTGAACTCCATGGTGTGACTGCAGGTTGGACAATCGAATGAATCCTTTCCCGCACACGCTGCAGGAGAAGGGCCTCTCCCCCGAGTGAATCCGCCGGTGCACCAGCAGACTGGACAAGCAGGTGAATCCTTTCCCGCACACTGCGCAGGAGTGCAGTCCCTCTCCGGTGTGAACCCGCTGGTGTCGCAGCAGGATGGATGAGGAGATGAACCCCTTGCTGCAGACGGAGCAGGGGAAGGGCCGCTCGCCGGTGTGAACCCTGCGATGGACCAAGAGGCTGGACGAAGAGGTGAAGCCCTTGCCGCAGGCAGGGCAGGTGAACGGCTTCTCCCCGGTGTGAACCCGCTGGTGCGTCAGCAGGCTGGATGACTGAGTGAACCCCTTCCCGCACACGGAGCAGGAGAACGGCCGCTCCCCGGTGTGGACCCGCTGGTGGATCAGCAAGTGGGAGGACTGAGCAAACTCCTTCCCGCACATTGCGCAGGAGTACGGTCTTTTGCCGGTGTGAACCCGCTCGTGCACCAGAAGGTGGAAGGAGCGAGTGAATCCCTTCCCACACACAGAGCACGTGAAAGGCCTCTCCCCGGTGTGAACCCGCTGGTGTGTCAGCAGTTGCGATGACTGGTTGAATCCTTTCCTGCACACAGAGCAGGTGAACGGCCATTCACCCGTGTGGACTCGCTTGTGGACCTGCAGCTTGGATGAGTGGGTGAAGCTTTTCCCACACACTGAGCAGGTGAAAGGCTTCTCCGTGCAGTGAATCTGCTGGTGTTTTCGCAAGTACTGTGAGCATTTGAAACTCTTTTCACAATAGGAGCAATTGAATGCCTTTTGATCGGCGTGGACCTGGTGATGCGCCTTTAGCTTGGACGATTCAGTGAATCCCTTCCCACACACGGTGCACCTGTACGGCCTCTCCCCGGTATGAATCCGCTGATGCACCATCAGGTGCGACGAGCGCGTGTATCCCTTCCCGCACACGGGGCAGGTGAACGGCCTCCCTTTGGTGTGAGTGCACTCACTAGTTTCCAGCTGGGTTGGGAACTTTAACACTTTCCCACACTCATATTCACACTGATCCTCCATGATCTGAGTGTCCCTGTGACTCTCTACGTTGGATGATCAATTGGAGACTTGTCTGCAAACAAAACAGGTACACGATCTCTCCTTGATGTTAACTCGAGCTGTATTAATTAAGGTGCACTGAGCGCACTGGGTTGTTCTCACTCTGTGTGTGTCCTTGTCCGTGTGATGTTACAGTCGGGCTCTGGTTTGATTGTCTCATTTGCAAATCCTCCATTGAATTTCACCTGTGAAAGACATTTACAGAAGTCATTGTCATGCATACATGAAAGGAATCAGATTAGGCTCCACCTCTTCTTTCCTTATTGAACACACTTTCATCCTTTATCCTTTGTCACTTATTCCACACGTCTGTCAATCGATCCTTCCTCACCTGTCACTTGCCAAGCTTGGCCCCGCCTTCATCTCTCTTGTCCAGCTTCCCCCCCCCCATACTCTGTCCCGTCAAAGGGCCCTGAACTGAACTCTCTGGAATGTCTTGTGCATCCTCTCGAAAGTCGGCACATTCCTTCTTGTAATTCGGCAACCAGTACCGCATGCAGAACTCCAAGTACATGACAAAACTCGAAAGTCTTAGTTTATTTAGTTTAGAGATACAGCGTTGAAACAGTCCCTTCGGCCCACTGGGTCCGCGCTGACCAGCGATCCCCGCACATTAACACTGTCCTACAAACACGAGGTACAATTTACATTTATGCCAAGCCAATTTACCTACATACCTGTACGTCTTTGGCGTGAGGGAGGAAGCCGAAGATCTTGGAGATAACCCATGCAGGTCACGGGGAGAATGTACAAATTCAAAGTACAGACAGTACCCGTAGTCAGAACCTGGGTCTCCAGCGCTGCAAAGTGCTGTAATGCAGCAACTCTACTGCTGCGCCACCGTGCCTGCCCTGCACCGTGCCTGCCATGTCCTGTAAAGCTGTAACATGACTTCCTTATTTTTATACTTTTATACCTTCTGACTGAGGAAGGCAACCATACCATGTGCTTTCTTTCCTACTTCTTCTGTGACCAAGTGAGACAGAGGTTCATGTGCATCTCTTATAACATCTTCTACTGCATCCATTATTCATGATATGGCTTCCTGTACATCTGCGAGACCAAGTGTAGACTTGGTGACCATTTCACCAAACACTTCTCCATCCACCTACATTCCTTTCTCTGGATTCACAATTCACAACTTTTCAATCCTTTTGTCTCACAACTTTAAAAAAGAATCATTAGCCCTTAATCAGTGCTGTTAAGGGTTCTTACTATCCTAAACTCTTTCCCCTCACATTCGACCGACCAAGTAAAACACCTCACACTTGTTTTTGTTTATTTTCCCTGTCCCTCTGATATTTGCTGCTCAATGGTTATCAAACACCGTAGCACCCCCTCCCCTTCCCCCTCACCCTGCTTCCAGTCACCATTGCACCTCCCTTTTCTCCCCCACCTAGTCCTTGCGTTTTGCGATTTACAGACACTCCCTGGCCATTTCCCCTTGATTTGAGGACGCTCCCTGGGGCGGCGCGGGCTGTGCGCGCTGCTCCAGCAGCTGCTGGTTAATCCCCCGAAAACGCGGAAAGGTGGTGGGGGGTCTGGGCATTCATTATTTATTTGCTTTAGGGTTCCGATAGTGAGAAGATCAGTTTAAATCTCACAATCAGCGTTTGTGAAGCCGACCCCCTCTTACCTGCGACGCGCCTGTCTCTCGTCCCAGTCTACGCATGCCCAGACCACGCAGCTCGAGTGATTGACGTGAGACTGATCCAATAGAATGTGGAGTTGTAGGAAGGCTGGAGCTGCGGCGTGGGCCTCCAACCAATCGCTGCGCAGGTGGGCGGGCTTAGACCGTCTGAGCCAGGATGGTCTTATCGTGTAGGATTCTGAATCGTGTAGGGCCGGCAGATCGTGTACGGTTGCCAGAACACTTAAATTCCCCTTCCCATTCCCACACTGGACTTCCTGACCTAATCAGTGTGAGGCTAAACGCAAATTGAAGGAGCAGCATCTCAAATTTCGCTTGGGCAGCTTACAACGAGGTTAATTCCCGGGATGTCATATGTTGATAGATTGGAGCGGCTGGGCTTGTATACTCTGGAATTTAGAGTGATGAGAGGATATCTTATTGAAACATATAAGATCATTAAGGGTTTGAACACGCTAGAAGCAGGAAACAGGTTCCCAATGTTGGGGGAGTCCAGAAACATGGGCCATAGTTTAAGAATAAGTGGTAAGTCATTTAGAACGGGGATGAGGAAAAACATTATCACACAGTTCTACACAGCGCCTACATGTGTGGAATTCTCTGCCTCAGAGAGCAGTGGAGGTTGGTTCTCTGGATGCTTTCAAGAGGGAGTTAGATAGAGCTCTTAGTAATAGCGGAGTTAAGGGATATAGAGAGAAGGGAGGAACAGGGTACTGATTGTGGATGATCAGCCATGATCACATTGAATGGCAGTGCTGACTCGAAGGGCCGAATGGCCAACTCCTGCACCTATTGTCTAACCCAGTTGTCTATTGATTTCTCTAACTTCAAGTAACCCAGATATCCCCCTCTCCATCCCTCCCCACCCAAGTCGTAAAAGCTTGAGTAGTCTTGGTGAGGTTCCTTGTCTGTACTCGTTCTCACCGAGCAAACAGCGATCAACGGCCTGTTTCCTTTATCAGTTACTTTGTTGCATATCTATCATTCATTTGTTCTTTATCTTGTTGCAACATCGTCCATTTCTCTCATTTCCCTTGACTCAATCTGAAGAAGGGACTCGACCCGAAGCATTACCCATTCCTTTTCTCCAGAGATGCTGTCTGACCCGCTGAATTACTCCAGCTTTTTGTGTCTATCTTTGATTTAATCCAGCATCTGAAGTTCCTTCCTACACACTGAATCATGTAATGTAGCTGTCAGCAGATGAAACTCTTGCAAGATGTATTCGTGACACAGAGACCCAAACAACTGCAAATGCTAGAATCTTGAGTAAATCACAAAGTCCTGAAGGGACTCAACAGGTTAAGCAGTATCTCTGGAAGGAATGGACAGATGACATTTCGGACCATGGCCCTTCTGCAGACTGATTGGAGTGACTTTGTGACTAGTGAGGGTGTCAATGTTGCGCAGAAGGTAGAATGAAGTTGGGGTGAAAATAAGATCAGCCATAATTGAACGTGTGAAGAAGGGTCTTGACCCGAAACATCACCCATTCCTTCTCTCAAGAGATGTGCTTGTCCTATTGCAGTTGTACCACACCTGGAGTATTGTGGTGAGACCACACCTGGAGTATTGCGTACAGTTTTGGTCTCCTAATCTGAGGAAAGACATTCATGCCATAGAGGGAGCACAGAGAAGGTTCACCAGACTGATTCCTGGGATGTCACGACTTTCATATGAAGAAAGGCTGAATAGACTCGGCTTGTACTCGCTAGAATTTAGAAGATTGAGGGGGGAATCTTATAGAAACTTACAAAATTCTTAAGGGTTTGGACAGGCTAGATGCAGGAAGATTGTTCCCGATGTTGGGGAAGTCCAGAACAAGGGGTCACAGTTTAAGGGTAAAGGGGAAATCTTTTCGGACTGAGATGAGAAAAACATTTTTTACACAGAGAGTGGTGAATCTTTGGAATCCTCTGCCACAGAATGTAGTTGAGGCCAGTACATTGGCTATATTTAAGAGGGAGTTAGATGTGGCCCTTGTGGCTAAATGGATCAGGACGTATGGAGAGAAAGCAGATACAGGATACGGAGTTGGATGATCAAGAATCAAACACACATCATTAAAAGAAAAAACATTTTTAATACCTGTGCAGTATTTAATAAATCCTCTACCCCAACCTGGAGTTGCGTAAAATCAACAGAATCAAAGCTTGTCTCTCAGGAACATCATGGGTCATCTGTGGATGTGATTAACTGCCATGATTGCATTAGAATAAAATCACTTGTGAACCCTTTGGTGTGACTGTAAATTGGACAACTGAGTAAATCCCTTCCTACAGATGGAGCAGGGGAATGGCCTCTCCCCGCTGTGAACTCGGCGGTGCACCAAAAGGCTCGACGAGGAAGTGAATCCTTTCCCACATACAGAGCACGAGTACGGTCTCTCTCCTGTGTGGACTCGTCGGTGCACCAGGAGACTAGACGAACAAGTGAATCCCTTCCCACACACGGAGCAGGAAAATGGCCGCTCACCGGTGTGGACCCGCTGGTGGATCAGCAGATGGGAGGACTGAGTGAACCCCTTCCCGCAAACTGAACAAGGGAACGGTCTTTTGCCGGTGTGAACCCGCTCATGCACCAGGAGGTTGAATGAGCGAGTGAATCCTTTCCCGCACACAGAGCAAGTGAAAGGCCTCTCCCCGGTGTGAACACGCTGGTGCGTCAGCAGGTCAGACGACTGGTTGAAACCCTTCTCGCACACGGAACAGACGAACGGCCATTCACCTGTGTGGACTCGCTCGTGCACCAGAAGTTTGGATGAGTGGGTGAAACCTTTCCCACACACGGAGCAGATGAAGGGCCTCTCCGTGGTGTGAATCTGTTGATGTCTTCGCAGGTACTGTGAGCTTTTGAAACTCTTTTCGCAATTGGAGCAATTGAATGTCCTTTTATCAGTGTGGACCTGGTGATGCGCCTTCAGCTTGGACGATTCAGTGAATCCCTTCCCACACACGGTGCAGGTGTAAGGCCTCTCCCCGGTGTGAATGCGCTGGTGTGCTAGCAGGTGGGACGAGCGAGTGAATCCTTTCCCGCACATGAAACAGATGAATGGCCTCTCCTTGGTGTGTGTGCGCTGATGGGTTTCGAGTTGGGAAGGGTAATTGAATCCTTTCCCACAGTCCACACATTTACATGGATTCTCCATGGGCTGATTGTCATGCAGACTCTCTGATCATATGAGACTTTGTCCCCACACAGAACGTGTATTGAGTCTTTCCTGTGAATATTTTTTTCAGCCTGTGTAAATGGTTAAAGGTGCATTCACAATCATCATGCTGGCACACTCTAGTCTTGGATCTTTAGCAGCCCGGCAGGTTTAATATGTTTTTCATGGAATACAGAAATGTTTTTTTCTTTTAATATAGAAACTATGACCTTCAGGTCCCAATGTCTTGAATGACAGTCAAAAATTGGTCTGAGTTTGCTTGCTGCAAATCCATTACTTAAAATACCCTGTAAAAGAGTTTACAAAAGCCATTACTAAGTACATGATCAAACATCAGAATAAATAGAAGTCCTGAGGGTGGGGACGTGGTGATAACTGGGCAAAGATAGCTGGTTCAATGAGTACTTCAACCATGTTACTTTCATTTCACATTTGTTCTTGAGAATAGAGAGGTCTGAGTGTGCAGATGCAAGGTGCTCCAAGAGAATGAACTTGGACCATCCATATTGAAGCAATGACCAAGAAAGCATACCAATGCCTTTACTTCCTTAGAAGGCTTATGAAGTTTGGCACGTTCCCTGCAACTCTCACCAACTTCTACAGATGCACCATAAAAAGCATTTTATCAGTAAGCATCACAGTTGCATGCAAGACCGCAATAAATTACAGCGAATTGTGGATGCAGCCAAGACAATCACACAAACCAACCTCATTTCTATTGACTCAATTTATATCTCACATTGTCTCCGCCAGGCCAGGAGCATAATCAAGGATGAGTCACACCCTGGTCACTCTCCTGTCACATCAGCCAAATGGTATAGAAGTGTGAAAACAGGGACAGTTTCTTCCCAGATGTTATCAGGCAACTGAATCATCCTACCATAACCCGAGAACAGTCCAGAACTACAAGTTATCTCTTTGGTGACCCTTAGACTATACTTGATTGGACTTTGCTGGCTTTACCTTGCACTTAACACTATCCCCTTATCATGTGTCTATACACTGTAAATGGAGCGATTGTCATTCCCTTATCATGGGTCTATATACTGTAAATGGAGCAATTGTAATTGTGTATTGTCTTTCTGTTGACTGGTTAGCACACAACAAATGCTTTTGACTGTACCTCAGAAACACAAAGAATTTATGTCAGCCAAACTTGAGCCAATGCGTCTCGACTGTAGAATATATCTGTCAGCTATTATGATTTTATTCTTGGTCTGCTGCTGCTGTTCCTGTGTACCTATTACCTTTTCTTTTGTTGGCAGAGGTTGTGCATTTGGATGGTGCTGTCAGAGTAGCTCACTTAAGTAACTTCAAAACATTTTGTAGCTGGTACACACAGTCGCCCCTGGGAGCTGGTGGTAGAGGGAATGGATTGTTTAGTGTGGTAACCGGAAGCAAGAAAGGATTCGGATAAATCAGGGTTAGTAACATAGCAGCACAGTGGACAGCGGTTGAGTGGCTGCCTTAATGCTCCAGGATCGATCATGACTACGGGTGCTGTCTATACAGTTTGTATGTTCTCCCTGTGACCACGTGGGTTTTCCCCAGGTACTCTGGTTTCCTCCCACACTCCAACATCACACAGGTTTGTAGGTTAATTGTGTTCAGTAAAACTGCAAATTGCCCCTAGTGCGAAGGAAACAGTTAATGGGGGTGATCACTGGTCGGCCTCGACTCCGTGAGCCGAAAAGCCTGTTCCATGCTGTATCTCCAAAGTCTAAAGATGACCTCAGAAGCCGATTGATGGCTGGGGACGGTGCCATCAATCCACACTACCAACCACACACCCAATGGTGTCATCGGCAAATTTAAGAATGTTAACACTGTGGCCTGGTTTACAATTGCATTTATCCCTCTTTTTCAGATATGCCGCGCTCCGACACCACCTTACCTTCATTCACTGGCGTTTTTTTTTGATTCGGTAATTTCCCACTTACAGACGCTCCCTGGGTCCTTGCGTTTTATTTTTGTTGATTTAGGGTCGATCCCCGAATTTACAGCGCATGCGTCGTGGGTCCCAACTGTCGTCTGCAGAGACCAGTCCGGAGCGGGACGGAAAACCAGCGGCGAGTAGCTGCTTTCATCGTTTCATCCTGGGCTTGGTGGGTAACGTTCGCGCTTTCATATTCGTTTGTGGGACCACCGTCGGCGTCTGTGAATCATCTGCCCCGCGGCCTCTCACCTCCCGCCTTCTCTTTGTCGCCGCCACCCGCGCATGCTCAACCGGCCTGCTGCGGAACGGGCCAATGGAAAGCGCGCAAAGTGGTCGGAGGACCAAGCGGGCGGGTGGTCCTCCAACCAATCGTAACGAAGGGGGCGGGGCTATCCAGAGTCTCCACCCCTCCCCCTTAAGTGGCTAACTCACTTTAAAACAACAACAACAAGCTGTGTACAGAGACAACGAAATGACAACGAAATTTCTACAGGGAAACGTCGCTTTTCTGTTGTGGGTTTATTTTGACAGCAGTCTGTAATTCATACTTTGAAAGCAATACACATTGGTCTTTTAAATCAGTGACCAATGTGAGCAAAGAGGCCATAAATTGGGATTTAGGGGGCCACAGGTTCAATGACGGGGGCCACAGAGCTACCTCCTAAATTTAAGTTCTAATCAATTTAAATCTATGTAGTTTAAATATTTTTGATGTTTGTGGAATAGAATAAAAGAGAATATATGTGCAATTAATAGACATTGATATTTTTATGGAAGGTATTATAATACTGAAGTACTTTTTTCCGCTAATAATGTCAGGGGGGGGGGGGGGCACAGAAAAATTAAAAGATCCCAAGAGCGAAAAAAGGTTGGGAACCACTGTTTTAAATGATCGTCTACTTTAGTTTAGATTAGAGATAATCTAGAGATGACGTCCACCACCATCATAGTGCTGTGATGCTTTACCTAGAGCTTTTCAGTGGACTACATCCAGATCCAGATCTAGATAATTTAGAGATCCGTAATAGACAACTGGGTGTGGCTGAGAGACTCTTAAAATAACATTGTTACAAATCATATTCCTCAAAAACACATTAAGGACCGTATTCGTCCTCCTTGGTTTTCGGCAAAACTGAAACGTCTCTGCAGTAAGAAAGAGAAGTTTTATATCCGTGCCAAAAAATGGGTACAAAACTGGACTGGAACAATTTTACTAGAGTGCGAAAGCAAGTTGGCCGTGCTATTAGGAGTGCCCATAGACAACATGTTTCTTCTATTCTTGGGGGACAGCAACCCAAGGCTTTTTGGAGATATGTGAAACCTAGACAGACCGACAACACTGGTGTCCAGATGCTTAAAGTGAACAACTGTCTGATCACTGAGGACCAGGCGAAAGCAGAAGCTCTTTGCAAACCAATTTCAACACGTTTTCACCCTGTAAGATATGGAGCCTTCATCATTTCCAGATCTACCGCCCAGCCCGTATGCTGATATGCCTACTATTAAAATTGAGGTTGAAGGTGTCAAGAAGTTATTCCTCAACATCAATACAACAAAAGCTATTGGACCAGATCAGATACAGAATCAAGCCCTCAAGATCGCGGCCGAAGAACTGGCTCCTGTTTTGCAGTTCATTTTCAAACAGTCGCTTGACTCAGGTGATGTTCCGCTGGATTGGAGGAAGGCTAACTTTACTCCTCTCTTTACGAGGGGTTCAACCACCAACCCTGTCTCATTAACAAGCACTTGCTGCAAACTGCTGGAGCATTTAATCGATAGTAATCTAATGAGACACCTTAGCAAACATAACATTCTTGCTGACAACCAACACGCATTGAGGAGGCATAGATCATGCGAGTCTCAGCGTACCCTGATGACAAATTACCTGGCCAAGAACCTTGATAGCAATGACATCACGGATTCTGTAGTGCTGGACATTTCTAAAGCATTGATGTCATCACACACCATTTAATGTCATCCCAAACGCCGAGGTTTTCTCAGGCATTGAGGGTGACGTGGGGTGTGTCAAAAGGGTTGAATCAGTGTAAATAGATAGTATAAAGACAAGTGCTGCGGCCCGTCGAGTGAACGTTCACACTAGGTTTATATTATCCCACATTCTCACTCACTCCATACAGCTACGGGGCAATTTTCAGTGGTCAACTGACCTACAAATCCGCACGTCTTTGCGATGTGGGAGTAATGTGGGAGGCACCCGCAGAAAACTCACGCGGTCACGTGGGGAACGTCAAGCTGCACACAGGCAGCACTGAGATTCCCGTACTTATAAATTTACGCCTATCCCATTGCATCATCAGGAACAGCAAACCTACGCTGACTCACCATGGCAGCACATGCACCTGCACAATTTTCCCGTGGCGCTGCTGTTACTCGTTTGTCCAGAGCTACCAATGTATCTGCATGACTTCACATACCGTTTTTAATTTTAATTTCTAGATATCATTCTGTGCACCTAAACAGCAGCACCGTGCGCGTTCGTGTTCGTGCACGCGTGTGTTTTTTTAGTCGCCTCGTTGTTAGATGGAGACACAGGGAACTACAGTTGCGGAAATCTTGCGTAGAACTGAAAGTGCTGGAGCCACTTAATGGGTCAGGCAGCATCACTGGAGGGCATGGAAACGTGGCATTCCGGTCGTGATCCTTCTTCAGGTTCAAACTCTTCGATCTGAAGAAGGATCCCGATGTGAATAGCCCCCTCTCCACGTGCTCCAGAGCTGCTACCTGACCCGCTGAGTCACTCAAGCATTTTGTGTTCTACGCCTTATTATCGGCGTTCTATTACGTTTGCAATTGGTAGCTATATCGATATATTTTACCTGTCACTCTTTTTAAAATAATTACATAAGGTTCCCCTAACTTTTTTTGTTTCGTTTCTTTGCCTGTTTATCTCCAAAACCAGCCAGCTCCAAACACCTTTATCGCAACAGGCAGAGCTGGATATTCACTCAACATTGAACCTTCCATAGGGCAAAGGAAACTAACTCTTCCCTTCGTTCTCAACATTCCAAACGTCCGCGTGAGCCAGGGTTGTGTTGGCTTTCTTATGATCTCCTTATCTCCAGCTAACCTGGCCCCAGCCCTTTGAGAAGGACCGATTCCCCTCTCTCTGCTTCTCTGCCTCTCTCTCTGCTTCTCTCTACATCTGCCCTCTCTCTGCCCTCTCTCTGGCCTCTCTCTGCCTCTTTACCCTCTCTCCACCCCCTCTCTGCCCTCTTTCCCTCTCTACCTCTCTCTCTCTGCCCTTCTCTGCCTTACCCTGCCTCTCCCTGCCTCACTACTCTCTACCTCTCTCTCTGCCCCCTCTGCCTCTTTCTTTAGCTTCCGCTCTGCCTCTCCCTGTGCCTCTCGCTGCCTCTCTGCCCTCTCTCTGCCTCTCTATGCTTCTCCGCTCCCTCTCTCTGCCCTCTCTCACTCTGCCCTCGCTGCCCTCTGCCCTCTCTCTCTCTGCCTTCTCTATCTCTCTCTGCCTCCTTTCCCTCCCCTCTCCGCCTCTTCCTCTGCTTCTCTGCTCTCTCTCTGCCCTATCTGTTTGCCCTGCCTCTCTCTGTCTCTCTCTCTCTCTCTCTCTCTCTCTCTCTCTCTCTCTCTCTCTCTCTCTCTCTCTCTCTCTCTCTCTCTCTCTCTCTCTCTCTCTCTCTCTCTCCCTCTCTCTCTCTCTGCTCTCTCTCTCTCTCCCCCCCTCTCTCTCTCACTCACGCTCTCTCTCTGTGCCTCTATCATACTGTCACCATTGTAAGCAACATGCACATTTATGGGTCAAAAATAAAGAGCCGGTCGTTTGGTAAAAATAAAATGATACCTTTATTTGCCTCGAATATAATATTTCAACGAAATAGTTATTAACTAGACAAAGCACTGCGACTGTTGGTTAGAAATTTTACATTAGTTCCTTCAGCATTTACCTTATATGCAATTTCGAGCTTATTTGTATCTGCTATTTTTCAAACTAACCCTTCTCACATGAGCCTAATATTTAAAAGCAAAAAAGAAAACGAACTGGAGGAATTCAGCGAGTGCAGCAGCATCCGTGAAGGGAAGAATTGTCTGCGCCTTGGTTCGAGACCTTGCTTCAGGATTTCCTAATATTATTAGTTCAGTTATAAAAGGATGGAAAACAAACCACGCCGTCGATCGATCACCCGTTCACTCCAGTGCTATGTTATCCTATTTACTCATATACTTTTTACATACTCATTTACGTTTCCAATGTAGGGCGACTCCAGAACCAGGGGCCACAGTCTTAGAATAAAGGGGAGGTCATTTAAGACTGAGGTGAGAAAAAACGTTTTCACCCAGAGAATTGTGAATTTATGGAATTCCCTGCCACGGAGGGCAGTGGAGGCCAAATCACTGGATGGATTTAAGAGAGTGTTAGATAGAGCTCTAGGGGCTAGTGGAGTCAAGGGATATGGGGAGAAGGCGGGCACGGGTTATTGATAGGGGACGATTAGCCATGATCACAATGAATGGCGGTGCTGGCTCGAAGGGCCGAATGGCCTCCTCTAGCACCTATTTTCTATGTTTCTATACTAGGGGCAATTTATAGAGGTCAATTAATCTTTACGTGGCAGTAACGCAGAGCAACCGGAGGAAACGGAATCGGTCACGGAAAACGTGCAAACCCCACACATCTAGCACCTGAAGTCAGGATCGAACCCCCGGCTCTCTGGCGCGGCACTGCTAGCTGTGCCACTGCGCTATGTTGAAGAAGGACGGATTGACGTCTTCCTAAACGTTGCCAGAAAGGCGAAAGTGGTAAACAGCAAGGGATTGAGAACGGCAGTGAAAGGGTTGGGGAGCCCGGTGTATGGTTTAACATAGCACCTGTAAATCATTAATATCTGATGAAAAAAATTAGACAGGCGTTGCCGCAAGGAGGTGAACACAATCCGCACCAACAACTTAACCATAACAACACTAACACGTCCTAAAACACGCGAACCTCTGCCGCGTTCTATCAACAGGAATATTAGACGGCAGATGTATATTGAATGAAAATCCAAACCCATGTCTCTTTTCATTGATATGGAATCGATTGTGGATGCCTTGTGTCGCAATCTTCCACTCCAATTCTATCAGAAACGTCGCTTCAGCACTCGCCCCATAGACGCTGCCATGACCCACTGAGTTCGTCCAGATATTTGTGTGTTGACCAACAAGTGTAACACATACGCCTATTTTACCCCACTTCACTACCTACCGACTGCGCCACACTCGCAAGAAGAAGTTGT
Source organism: Leucoraja erinaceus (assembly GCF_028641065.1). NCBI lineage: Eukaryota > Metazoa > Chordata > Chondrichthyes > Rajiformes > Rajidae > Leucoraja > Leucoraja erinaceus. Next base: position 44,928,310 of record NC_073391.1, on the reverse strand, counting down.
GAATAGACCTTCCCGTGCTGGCCTATGAAATTCTATGGACCCTACACGGTACAGCAGCGTATTCTCCATTGGAAATTCTGGGACCTGAAGATATAGAGCAAGGGATTAAGGAAAGCGGCGAAAGAGGTAAGGAACCAAGTGCACGTTCTAACATAGCACCTGTAAAGCCTTAGGCTCGCATGCACTGGATAGACCAGATCCATAATCGCAGCGAAGAGTTCGCCGCAGTGAAACGGGGCGAAGCAGAACAGGAGAAGGGCCAAAATCGCCCCAATTGTCTTGAGCACTTGCTTTCTCATCAGCTTCATGGATTCCTTGCCAACCCCCACCTCCTTCAGTTTATTTGCCGTCAGAGCATAACAGACTAAGAGAACCAGCACTGGAATTACACTTAATATAACGTGAGAAAATAACAAATGTATTTTCCATCCCATCGCTATGGAATGGCCCATTTCACAAGCTCGATTAGCACTAGGCATTGTTATTACAAAGACCGGAATGGTTAGGACCAATACAAAGAGCCAAATAATAAGGGAGAGAACGATGTAATATCGGGGTCTTCTCCAGGCATGAAACAGGATTGGGTGAGCAACAGCTATGTATTGGTCAATGGCAATGAAGGTCATGAAAGATGGACTTCCATGAAGATTGAGGAGAGCTACAAGATAGGAGGCGTAATCAAAAAACCGCATCTTCCACGCGGGGATAATATTGATAGCTTCGACAAGAAATGATACGATAATCAGAAAATCGAGAATGATCAAATCAAGCAGGAGCACCTCATTTGTAGCCAAGACCCTCTTAGGACGCACGATGTGCCAGAGTGCAACTGAGTTGCCTACAGTGCCCAATCCAATCACCACGGGAAAATAGCAAATCATCACCATTTCAAATGTTTTGACGAATGTATGCGAGTAAGGTGCCAACGTTCCGCTTCCAGTCTCATTGGTTGAGTTGATTCCTGACAAGACTTCGTTGTTTCTTACAGTCCAGCTAACTGAAGTGGCCATTGACATGTGCTGACAATGGATGGATAACAATGATTGTAAAATGTGAATAAATGTTAGACAAAGATGGCTGGGGAGGAATGCATGGAGCTTGAATGCTTTAGACGCGGCTCGAATGCATTAATCCATGTATCTCCACGGGTTATTTTCTCTGAAACTTCTAGGTAGTAGTCGACGCGAGAGGTTCTTTTTGTTGCAGGATGTGAGGAAAAAAAGCGAATCCTGTAAGTGAACAATAAGTTTGTTAAAATATTGATAACAGTGCCAGAAGGCGAGATTCGTGTACACCGATTAAATTGTCGACTCCCCTTCCTCGGTAAAATGCATTTAAATTGAACGGATTCATTGAAAGATACAGCATACAATCAGGGCCGTCCGCCCGTCGAGTCCACGCAAACCATCGATCATTCCTGCAGCAGTTCCATGTTATCCCGCTTTCCCATCCATTCTTTTCACGCTCGGGAATATTACAGATACCAATTAACCAACATGCCCGCTCGTCTTTGGGACTTGGGGGAAACATAGAAACATAGAAAATAGGTGCAGGAGTAGGCCATTCGGCCCTTCGAGCCTGCACCGCCATTCAATATGATCATGGCTGATCATCCGACTCGGTATCCTTTATCTGACTTCTCTCCATACCCCCTGATCCCTTTAGCCACAAGGGCTACGTCTAAAGCCCTCTTAAATATAGCCAATTATCTGGCCTCAACTACCTTTTGTGGCAGAGAAATCCACAGATTCGCCACTCTATGTGTAAAAAACGATTTTCTCATCTCGGTCCTAAAAGATTTCCCCCTTATCCTTAAACTGTGACCGATTGTTCTGGAATTCCTCAACATCAGGAATAATCTTCCTGTGTCTAGCCTTTCCAACCCCTTAAGAATATTGTAAGTTTCTATAAGATACCCCCTCAATCTTCTAAATTCGAGCGAGTAAAATCCGAGTCTATCCAGTCTTTCTTCATATGAAAGTCCTGACATCCCAGGAATCAGTCTGGTGAACCTTATCTGTGCTCCCTCTATGGCAAGAATGTCCTTCCTCAGATTAGGAAAGGTTATCCCCCTTTCCCATCCATTCTTTTCACGCTCGGGAATGTTAACAGATACCGATTAACCAACATACCCTCTCGTCTTTGGAACTTGGTGGAAAGCCGGATAACCTGGAGGAAACCCACACCGTCATAGGGAGAACGTGCAAATACAAGATAGACAAGTCCTGAGGTCAGTGACGGTCACGGGTTTGTGGTGCTGTGAAGCAGCGGCTCCACAAGTTTCGCCACTGTGGCCCCACTCTAATTAACCCCCCCCCCACCTGTTCTCTGTATCAGGCAGGTAAATGTTCCCCCACCTAACGACGATCAGCATGAAGAGAAGTACCGACCAGAAACGTCCGCCTGTCCAATCCCTCCACAGATTACGCCAGGCCCGCAGTATTCACCCAGCACATGTTACTATGCTGAAGATGGCAGCATCTGCAATCATCCTTGATCTCACAATGAAAAAATAGTGTCATGAACTAGCTCCATCTCCATTTAGCTGTGGGAATGTCTGGCGGGACTCACCTGCTACCCGCAATAACGTGTAGTTTGACACGAAGAGAAAAGGCAAACGGCAAGATGGGCAGTTCAGAATGAACCCACCAGCAGCGCAGCGGGTAGAAACAATTCCTGTGACCTTTTATAGTTCCCCAGTTGGTCCGGGTACGCTGACGATGCATGGCGTTGCTTCCTCAGGCTCCTCCCTGCTACCGCCTTGCCGACAGCCAAATCACTGGATGGATTTAAGAGAGAGTTAGATGGAGCTCTAGGGGCTAGTGGAGTCAAGGGGTATGGGGAGAAGGCAGGCACGGGTTATTGATAGGGGAGATCAGCCATGATCACAATGAATGGCGGTGCTGGCTCGAAGGGTCAAATGGCCGCCACCTGCACCTATTTTCTATGTTTACATGTTTCTAGCACAATTGTAACAGAGGTTGATTATAGATGCAGAGATACATAGAAAATAGGTGCAGGAGTAGGCCATTCGGCTCTTCGCGCCAGCACCGTCATTCAATGTGATCATGGCTGATCATCCACAATCAGTTTACAGTTCCTGCCTTCTCCTCATATCCCTTGATTCCACTAGCCCAAAGAGCTCTCTCTGACTATCTTTTGAATGCATCCAGTGAATCAGCCTCCACTGCCCTCTGAGGCAGATAATTCCACAAATTCACCACTCTCTGGGTGATGAAGTTTTTCTTCATCTCAATTCTAAATGGTCTATCCCTTATTCGTAAACCGTGGCCCCCTGGTTCTGGCCACCCCCAACATCGGGAACATGTTTTTCCTGCATCTAGCCACTCAAATCCCTTAATAATGTTACATGTTTCTATAAGATCCCCTCTCATCCATCTAAATTCCAGTGCATGCAAGCCCAATCGTTCAATTCTTTCATCATATGCCCATCCCGGGAATGAAACTCGTCAGCCTACGCGGCACTTCCTCAATGGCAAGAATGTCCTTCCTCAAATTAGGAGACCGAAACTGCACACAATACTCCAGGTGTGGTCTCACCAGCGTCATGTACAACTGTAGAAGGATCTTTGTGCTCCTATACTCAAATCCTCTCGTTATGAAGGCCAACATGAATGATACAGGACCGTCCGTCGAGTCCACGTAAACCATCGATCATCCGTGCATGCAGTTAGTTCTATGTTATCACGCATTCGCATCCGCTCGTTTCACGCTCAGGAATATGTACAGATACCCATTAACCAACATACCCGCTTGTCTTTAAGACGTGGGGCAAAGTCGAATAATCCAGAGGACACCCACATGGTCAGGGGGAGAACGTGCAAATACGAGATAGGCAGGTCCCGAGGTGAAGGACGAACACGGGTTTGTGGCGCGGTGAAGCAGTGGTTCTACAAGCTGCGCCACTGTGTCCCGACTCTAATTTTTTTTTAATATTAGTGTCACTAGTGTGAGAATCTCGTACTGAAGATAATTACCTCAGAAATAAAGGGCGTTCCCTTGGGAAGGAGATGAGGATACATTTATTTAGTCAGAGGGTCGTGAATCTGTGGAATTATTTGCCACAGAAGGCTGTAGATGCGAAATCAGTGGATATTTTTCATGCAGATATAGATAGATTTTTGATTAGTGCATGTCTCAGAGGATATGCATCAGTGTCAGCCATGATCATATTGAATGGCGGTGCAGGCTCGAAGGGCCGAATGGCCTACTCCTGCACCTATTTTCTATGTGTCTATGTTTCTATATGTGGAGAAGGCAGGAGAATGAGGTTCGGAGGGAGAGATAGATCAGCCATCACTGAATGGCGGAGTAGACTTGCTGGGCCGACTGGCCTAAGTACTCCTATCCCGTGACCTTCAGTTTCCACCTCCCCTTCCCCAATTCCGTTTCCACCTATCTTTCACCAGTTTCTGTCTAAAAAATACCCCCCCCCCCCCCCCCCCTTGTAGAGGGAAATGGTCAAACCACATTTCGGGTCGAGACCCGTGTGCAAACTGCAGAACAGCATCAATCGGAGAGGGGGAGTGGTCAGTCTGAAGAAGGATCCCGAGGCGAATCATCACCTGTCCACTTTTTCTCATGCATTGACTTTGATGTGGAAGGCGTTCACTAACAGGATAATGGTACGATTAGTTTAAGTTCGGTTTAAGGATGCAGTTTGGAAACAAGCTCTGCGGCCCACAGGGTGTATGCTGCCCATCGATCATCTGTTTACACCAGTTGTGAGAGTTCAAACTTTCTCGTTTACCCCATACAAATTAAGAGAAATTTGCAGCCGGCAATTAACCTGCAAACCTGTACATCTTTCGGATGTGGGACGAAACGTGGAAACCGGAAAACCCCACGCGGTCACTGGGACAAAGAGCACAAACTAGATAGCACGCGAGGTCAGGAACGAAAATGTAATGTTAAAATTGTACAAGGCATTGGTGAGGCCAATTCTGGAGTATGGTGTACAATTTTGGTCGACTAATTATAGGAAGGCTGTCAACAAAATAGAGAGAGTACAGAGAACATTTACCAGAATGTTGCCTGGGTTGCAGCAACTAAGTTACAGAGAAAGGTTGAACAAGTTAGGGCTTTATTCTTTGGAGCGCAGAAGGTTAAGGGGGGACTTGATAGAGGTCTTTAAAATGATGAGAGGTATAGACAGAGTTGAGGTGGATAAGCTTTTCCCATCGAGAGTAGGGAAGATTCAAACAAGAGGACATATGACTTGAGAATTAAGGGATAGAAGTTTAGGGGTAACATGAGGGGGAACTTCTTTACTCGGAGAGTGGTAGCTGTATGGAATGAGCTTCCAGTGGAAGTGGTGGAGGCAGGTTCGAATTTATAATTTAAAAATAAATTGAATAGGTATATGGACGGGAAAGGAATGGAGGGTTATGGTTTGAGTGCAGGTAGATGGGACTATTTGAGAGTAAGTGTTCGGCACGGACTTGAAGGGCCGAGATGGCCTGTTTCCGTACTGTAATTATATGGTTATATATGGTTATATGTCTCTAGCGCTCTAAGTTACCACCTCTGAAAGCTGCGTCACTGTGATGCACGTTTATTGCCAATTAACCTTGGTCGTAAGGCAATGAATCAATATACACTGAGATTTCCATACTTCACAAGTGACGCCCTATACCATTTGATCATCAGGAACAATAAACAAACGCTGACTCACCTTGGCAGCATTCGCACCTGCATTCAAATCAATCAATTTGTGCATCTTGCAGTGATTGGCACAGGTTTTCTGGTTCTGCAAATTTATCTGCATGACTTCACTTGCCGTTTTACATTTACATTTCTAGATATCATTTTGTATACATAAACTGGGCGTTTATTTTGTTTATATATATATATGTGTGTGAATGTGTGTATGTGAGAGTGAGAGAGTGTGTGTGTGTGAAAGCTTATCGTGTGCGTGTGAGTGTGTTCGCACAATCCTTGTTCGATGAGTACCCTGGCCCCATTCCCGAATCTTTGTAGGGTAGACAAACAATCCTTGTTCGAGGCGTACCCTGGCCCTATACCCGAACTCTAACTCCGCTAGGTTACACAAAAAAGCTGGAGAAACTCAGCGGGTGCAGCAGCATCTATGGAGAGAAGGAAATAGGCAACGTTTCGGGCCGAAACCCTTCTTCAGACCTACCTCTAACTCCGCTACATTGACGACTGCATTGGTGCCACTTCCTGCACCCATACAGAACTCACTGACTTCACCCCCCCCCCCTCCCTCAATCTTCTAAATTCTAGCGAGTACAAGCCGAGTCTACCCATTCTTTCTTCATATGAAAGTCCAGGCATCCCAGGAATCAGTCTGGTGAACCTTCTCTGCACTCCCTCTATGGCAAGAATGTATTTCCTCAGATTTGGAGACCAGAACTGTAAGCAATACTCCAGGTGTTGGCTCACCAAGACCATGTACAACTGCAGTAGAACCTCCCTGCTCCTATACTCAAATCCTCTTGCTATGAATGCCAACATACCATTCGCTTTCTTCACTGCCTGCTGCACATGCATGCCCACTTTCAGTGACTGGTGTACCATGACACCCAGGTCTCGTTCCATTTCCCCTTTCCCTAATCTGCCACCATTCAGATAATAGTCTACTTTCCACCAAAGTGGATAACCCCACATTTATCCACATTATACTGCATCTGCCATGCATTTGCGCACTCACCCAACCTATCCAAGTCACCTTGCAGCCTCCTAGCATCTTCCTCACAGCTAACACTGCCCCCCAGCTTCGTGTAATCCGCAAACTTGGAAATGTTGCATTCGATTCCCTCGTCCAGATCATTAATATATATTGTAAATAGCTGGGGTTCCAGCACTGAGCCTTGCGGTACCCCACTAGTCACTGCCCGCCATTCCGAAAAGGACCCGTTTACTCTATCCACATCAATACTGAACCCCCAATACCGTGTGCTTTAAGTTTGCATGCTAATCTCTTTTGTGGGACCATGTCGAAAGCCTTCTGAAAGTCCAGATATAACACCTCCACTGGTTCTTCCTTATCCACTCTACTAGTGACATCCTCTAAAAATGCTATAAGATTCGTCAGACATGATTTACCTTTCATAAATCCATGCTGACTTTGTCCAATGGTTTCACCACTTTCCAAATACGCTGCTATCCCATCTTTAATAACTGACTCTAGCTGTTTCCCCGCTATCGATGTTAGACTAACTGGTCTGTGATTCCCCGTTTTCTCTGGATGGATTTATGAAAGGAAAATCAAGCTTGACTAATCTTCTGTAATTTTTTGAGGAGTGACAAGTAAAATGGATGTAGTGTATCTAGACTTTCAGAAAGCCCTTGATAAGGTCCCGCACGGGAGAATGGTGACTAAAATGCAAGCACATGGTATTGGGGGTAGGATGTGGACGTGGATAGAAAATTGGTTGGCAGACAGCAAGCAAAGAGTAGGAATGAACGGGTCATAGAAACATAGAAAATAGGTGCAGGAGGAGGCCTTATGGCCCTTCGAGCCAGCACCGCCATTCATCGTGATCATGGCTGATCGTCCCCAATCAATAACCCGCGACTGCCTTCTCCCATATCCCTTTATTCCACCAGCCCCTAGAGCTCTATCTAACTCTCGCTTAAATCCATCCAGTGATTTGGGTTCCACTGTCCTCTGTGGCAGGGAATTCCCCAAATTCACAACACTTTGGTGATTTTTTTTTCTCACCTCAGACTTAAATGGCCTCCCCTTTATACTAAGACTGTGGCCCCTGGTTCTGGACTCGCCCAACATTGGGAATTTTTTTCCTGCATCCAGCTTGTGCAGTCATTTTATAATTGTATATGTTTCTATAAGATACCCCCTCATCCTTCTAAACTCCAGTGAATACAAGCCTAGTATTTTCAATCTTTCCTCATATGACAGTCCCGCCATTCCAAGGATCAATCTTGTGAACCTACGCGGCACTGCCTCAATCACAAGGATGTCCTTCCTCAAATTAGGAGACCAAAACTGTACGCAATACTCCAGATGTGGTCTCACCAGAGACCAACACAACTGCAGAAGAACCTCTTTACTCCTATACTGAAATCCTCTTGTTATGAAGGCCAACATTCGATTAGCTTTCTCCACTGCCTGCTGTACCTGCAAGCCAACTTTCAGTGTCATTCTCCCCGCAAATGCTGCTTGACCCGCTGAATTACTCCCGCATTATGTGTTTTACTCAAGGTTTCAGGATCTGCATCTCCCTTCAGCGTTATCATTTTTTTCAACGAGATAGCCTCATTATTGTGAGATCAAGAAACGTATTGGCCCTGTCTCTGCTCACACCATAAACTCGGCACCGACAAACCAATCTGGTAATATTGATTTGTACTGCCTCAATCACCGGTGTGTCCTTTATTCAACGCGGGGCCAAGGCCTTTATAAGATTCTTCACTGGTGGGAGAGTCAAGTATAGGGTGACCTAGCTGTAAAATAAGAAATAGAAAGTTGTTGGTTTACAATGGAAGACGCAAAGTGTTGGAGTAACTCAGCAGTTCAGGCAGCATCTCTGGAGAACATAGGTGACGTTTCCGGTAGGGATCCTTCTTCACGATTATCATAAAATAAGGGCTGGAAAATTATTTTCTCCGCGAATGTCTGGAAAGTTCTCTGCCCAATCGGTGGTGGATGTCGACACCCCCCCCCCCCCCTCCACCCCAAAGAAAATGCTGTTTTCATTGGAAGAATAATCAAAGGTAACCAATTTCAGAATATATTGGACACGCCGGTTAAAGATGTTTTCCTAGGCATTGAAGGTCACGTGGTGTGTGTCAAAATAGGAGAATCAGCTTGGTTTAAGATTAAGTTGAGGCCAGTTCATTGGCTATATTTATTTATTTATTTTTTTTATTTATTTTTTTTTATTAGAAGTACGGTAAATTACAATTCTACACAACACATATATCTTGATACATTGTTTGTACCGCTTCATTTTTTTATTTTTTTTTAGAGCTTTAAGAAAAAGGTAGAAGTTAGGAAAGTACAGAAAGTGCAAGAGAGTCGTGCAGTGCAAGAGTGTAAGGAAAAGAAAGCCCCTTAGGAAAGAAGTTAGAGAAGGAAGTAAAGTGAGAAAATAGACCCTAGAAAAGAGAGAAAGAGAAAGTAGAAACAATCGCTCTATTATAACATTAAACTCCGCAGAAAGGGGACTACCAACCAAGTCTGTTTTTGTTATTTTACCTCCCGTTACCAGGTCCTGATTCCGCTTATTTATATATTTGTTTTTTTTTTTAGATTACTATTGCACCTCATACTTGTAATAGGTCCAGAAACATAGACCACGTCTTTTGAAATTGGTCTGCTTTACCTGCTAGGAGGAATCTCATCTCTTCCAGATGTAATGTTTCAAACATATTTGATATCCACATTTTTATTGTTGGTGTCGGCGCATTTTTCCAGAATTTAAGTATAAGCTTTTTTCCCATTATTAGCCCGTAATTAAATAAATTCTTCTGAAACACGTTTAATTCAGGGTTCATTGGCTATATTTATGAGAGAGTTAGATGTGGCCCTTGTGGCTAAAGGGATCAGGGGTTATGAAGAGAAGGCAGTTTCGGGATACTGAGTTGCATAATCAGCCATGATCATATTGAATGGCGGTGCAGGATCGAAGGGCCGAATGGCCTACTCCTGCACCTGTTTCCTATGTTTCTATGTTTCTATTCGTCTAAATATATAGTATAGAAACAAGCTCTTCGACCCATCGAGTGCACGGCAACTGTCGATCACCCATTCGCACTCGTTCTATATCATCCCACATTCTCACCCGCTCCAATGATATAAGGGGCAATTTTCGGTGGCGAATTACCCTACAAATTCGCACGTCTTTGCGATGTGGGAGGAATTGAGCACCCGCAGGAAACTCACGCGGTCACGGGGAGAACGTGCAAGCTGCACAAAGGCAGCACTAATATTTCCATACTTACAAAGTGACGCCAGGCCTATGCCATTGTATTAACAGGAACAGCAAACAAAATGCTGACTCACCATGGCAACGCATGCACCTGCATTCAAATCAATCCATTTCTCCGTCCATGCTGTTGTAGCTATTCGTTGCAATTTAACTGCATGACTTCACTTGCCGTTTGAAATCTTAATTTCGATATATCATTCTCTACACCTGAACAGTGCACACTGTTTATGTGCGTGTGTGTGCGTGCGTGCTTTATGTTGTTACCGTGATGTAAGATGGAAACACAAGGAACTACAGTTGCTGAAGTCTTGCGTAAAAGTGCTGGAGTAATTCAATGGGTTAGGCTCCCTTCCAGGAGGATATGGAAACGTGACGTTCCGGTCGTGACCCTTCTTCAGGCTCAAACTGTTCATCTGAAGAAGGATCCAGATGCGAATCGTCGCCTATCCATCTGCTCCATCGATGCTGCCTGACCCGCTGAGCTTCTGCAGCATGGTACACAAAAATGCTGGAGAAACTCAGCGGATGCAGCAGCATCTATGGAGCGAAGGAAATAGGCAACGTTTCGGGCCGAAAATCGGCCCGAAACGTTGCCTATCTCCTTCGCTCCATAAATGCTGCTGCACCCGCTGAGTTTCTCCAGCATTTTTGTGTACCTTCGATTTTCCAGCATCTGCAGTTCCTTCTTAAGAACCTCTACAGCATTTTGTGTTCTACGGCTTATTATCGTTGTTCTATTCGTTTCGCCATTGGTAGTTCTTGTTGCATATTTTTCCAGTCATATTTTTTTGTAACTACACGTGCAAAAAATATATATTTTTTGTAATTCTTTGTCTGTGTATCTCCAAAAACCAGCCGGCTCCAAACACCACTAACACACCAGAGCTGGACATTCACTCAACATTCAACAGGGCAACCGACCGAATTTAAAATACACTAGCTCTCTCATCCTGTCACTATTGTAAGCAACATGCAAGTTTATTGCTCAAACGTAAAGAGACATGAGTTTGGGTAATAACATGATATAATTTTATTCGCCTCGAATATGAAATTTCATATTCTTTCAATGAAATCGTTATTAACCAGACAAAGTAGCGCGACTTACGGTTTGAAATTGTTACATTAGTTGTTTCAGCATTTACCTTATATGCAATTTCGAGCTTATTTGCATCTGCTATTTTTCAAGCTACGCGTTCTAAACCAAGCCTCATATTTTAAAGCAAAATAATGAAAAAAAAAACGAACTGGAGGAATTCAACGGGTGCAGCAGCGTCTGTGAGGGGGAGGAATTGTCTGCGCATCGGTTCGAGACACTGCTACCGGAAATCCTAATATCCTTAATTTAGTTACAACAGGGTGGAAAACAAACATTTCTTCCTGCCGAAACCACGCTGCCACCGACCATCCGTTCAGTCAGGGTCGATATTATTTTATTTACGCACCTACTCTTTATACACAAGGAATAATTTATAGAGGCCAATTAACCTACACACCTGCACGTCTTTGGGACGTGGTAGGAAGGCGGAGCACCCGGACGAAACACATGCCGTGACGGAGCACGTGCAAACACCACACATCCAGCATCTGATGAAGTCAGGATCGATCACCCGGGTCTCTGGCGCCGCGAGGCTGCGACTCTACCAGCTGAACCATTGCACTATGTTGCAGAAGAGCGGAACGTTGCCAGAAAGGTGAAGGTGGTATACAGCAAGGATTGAGAATGGCAGCGAAAACGTTAGGGAGCCCGGTGCTATGGTTTCATATAAGTACCTGTAAAACATTAATATCTGATGAAGTGGAGAATAAACGGTGAGATTTGAACACAATCCTCACCGACAACCTGACCATAACCAACAATGTAAACACCAAAGGTGAACAAAAATGCTGGAGAAACTCAGCGGGTGCAGCAGCATCTATGGGGCGAAGGAAATAGGCAACGTTTCGGGCCGAAACCCCAACACCACACGTCCTAAAACACGGCTACATGTTCAATTGGCATGAATATTAGAACGCAGATGTATAACGAATGAAAAACCAAACCCATGTCTCATTTCATTGATATGACATCGTTTGTGGATGCCTTTAGTGGCAATCGTCCACCCCCATTCTATCAGAAACGTCCCCTTAGCATTCCTGCCATGGAAGCTGCCAAGACCCGCTGAGTTCGTCCAGATATTTGTGTTTTGACCAATAAGTCAGTTACATTCCCAGGAAGGTCTAAGGAGACCATCCCGTGCTGACCTATAATATGAAAAATGGGTCCTACACGGTACAGCAGCGTACTCTCCATTGGAAATTCTGAGACCTGAAGACATACAGCAAGGGATTAAGGAAAGCGGCGAAAGAGGTAAGGAGCCAGGTGTACATTCTAACATAGCACCTGTAAATCCTTACGCTCCCATGCGCTGGATAGACCAGATCCATAATCTGAGCGTAGAGTTCGCCGCAGTGAAACGGGGCGAAGCAGAAAAGGAGAAGGGCCAAAATCGCCCCAATTGTCTTGAGCACTTGGTTCCCCATCAGCTTCATGGATTCCTTGCCAACTCCCACCTCCACCAGTTTCTTTGCGGTCAGCGCATAGCAGACTAATAGAACCAGGGCGGGGATTACACTTAATATGATTTCAGAAAATAGTAAGTATATTTTCCATGCTATCGGCACGGCATGCATTCTTTGACAGTCAGAATCTTCAGCAAATGAGTTTACTAACACAAAAAGGGACGGAATGATCAGAACCAACACAAAGAGCCAAATAATAAGGGAGAGAACGACATAATATCGGGGCCTTCTCCAGGCATGAAACAGGAGTGGGTGGGCAACAGCTAAGTATTGGTCAATGGCAATAAAGGTCATGAAAGGTGGACTTCCATAAAGATTGAGGAGAGTTGCAAGTAAGGCGCCGGCTTGGATAAACAATATCTCGAACTCGATGATATGATAGAGAACTCCTAAAATAGCTGATATGATAATCAGAAAACCGACAATGATCAAATCAAGCAGGAGCACCTCAGTTGCAGACAAAACCCTCTTAGGACGCACGATGTGCCAGAGTGCAACTGAGTTGCCTACAGTGCCCAAGACAATCACCAAGGGGAGACAGCAATTTATCACAATTTGCATCGTTTGGTCCAATGCACGCGTGGAATGTGCCAGCGTTTCGCTTCCAGTCCCATTGGTCGAGTTCCTTCCTGACGCGACTCCGTTGTTTCTTACAGCCCAGCTATCTGAAGTGGCCATTGAAACGTTCTGTCGAATAACAATGGATGGATGACAATTATGATCAAATGGGAATGAATATTAGACAAAGGTGGCTGGGGAGGAATGCGTGTAGTTTGAATGTCTCAGTCGCGACTATAATCACAGTGTACCACCCTCAGGTTATTTTCTCTGAAAGCTCTGGGTAGGAGTCGACGCGAGTCGTTCTTTTTCGTAGCAGAATGTGGTATAAAATCCAATCCTGTAAGTAGACAATACTGTTGTTAAAATATTTGTAACATTACCAGAAGGTGAGATTCCTGACCTCCCACCGATGAACCTTTCAGCTCTCCTTTGGTAAAATGCCTTTAAATTGAATTGGGTTCATAGAACGGCATAGCATACAAACACGAACTTCGGCCCATCCTTCCATGCAAACCACCGATCGTCCGTATATGCAGTAAAGTGACCAAGCTTTCGCATCCACTCTTTTCACGCCCAGGGAAATATACAGATACCGATAACGAACAAACCCGCTCGTCCATGGGGGAATGCACAGAGCACACCCACACAACCAAATTCGAGATCGCCAGCACGCGAGGTCAGGAACGAACAGGGATCTGTTCCGCTGTGAGACAGCGGCTCCACAAGCTGTGCCTCTGTGTCCCCACTTTAACTTCTAAAACACACGTTCTCCGTTTCAAGCATAGAAACATAGAAAATCGATGCAGGAGGAGGCCATTCGGCCCTTCGAGCCAGCACCGCCATTCATTGCGATCATGGCTGATCGTCCCGTATCAATAACCCGTGCCTGCCTTGTCCCCATATCCCTTGACTCCACTAGTCCCTAGAGCTCTAACTCTCTCTTAAACCCACCCAGTAATTTAGCCTCCACTGCCCTCTGTGGCAGGGAATTCCATAAATTCAGAGGATAATGTTCCTCCAACTAACGAAGATCAGCCTTAATAGAAGTCGCGACCTGAAACGTTGCCTGTCCTTTCCCTCCACAGATTTCCCCCGACCCATCGAATTCCTCCAACTCATTCTGCTTTGCTCAACATTGGCGCATCTGCGGTTCCTTGTTGTCATAAGTCAAATATGTCTCATCTTCTAGCCCCCTTTCCATTTTGCTTTTGGAATGTCTGGGTGGACTCACCTGCTGCCGCCGATGATGTGTAGATTGACACGAACAAGAAAGGCAAACGGCAAAGTTGGCTGTTCAGAATGAATCCACGGACGGTGCAACAGGTCGTAACAATTCCCGGGATCTTTTATAGTTCCCCAGAATCAGTTGGTCCAGGTTCGCTGATGATGCATGGCGTTGCTTCCTTCGGCTCCTCCCTGCTCCCGCATTGCCGACAGCACAAATGTAACACAGTCTTTGATTGGTGTAGCACTTAGAAACATAGAAAATAGGTACAAGAGGAGGCCATTCGCCCCTTCGAGCCAGCACCGCCATTTATTGTGATCATGGCAGATCGCAATGAATGACATTCTTGATTGCTGGCATGAAACACATTCTTGTTATAGAGGGAGTTCAGAGAAGGTTCACCAGACTGATTCCTGGGATGCCAGGACTTTCATATGAAGAAAGGCTAGATAGACTCGCCCTTTACTCGCTAGAATTTAGAAGATTGAGGGGGGATCCTATGGAAAGTTACAATATTCTGTAGGGGTTGGACAGGCTAGATGCAGGAAGGTTGTTCCCGATGTTGGGGAAGTCCGGAACAAGAGGCCACAGTTTACGGATAAGGGGGTAATCTTTTAGGCCCGAGATGAGAAAAACATTTTTCACACAGTGGTGAATCTCTGGAAATCCCTGCCACAGAAGGTAGTTGAGGCCAGTTAATTGGTTCTTTTTAAGAGGGAGTTAGATATGGCCCTTGTGGCTAAAGCTATCAGGGAAGATCAGTATGGAGAGAAGGCAGGTACAGGATACTGAGTTGGATGATCAGCCATGATCATATTGAATGGCGGTGCAGGCTCGAAGGGCCGAATGGCATACTCCTGCACCTATTTTCTATGTTTCTATGTTTCTATGTCCCCAATCAATGACCCGTGCCTGCCCTCTCCACATATCCCTTGATTCCACTAGCCCTTGAATGGCTGCGTACGATTATCACGTGATTTACATTTGTGTTGAATCCAATGAAATGTGGAAAGTTCGATAGTCTCTCTCAGACGACTGAGCCTAGTTTGGAGAGGGTAACACTCTGAGCATTTACCAGGAGATGAAAATCACCAGACTCCCCTTTTGAAAGTAGACGCCTTCGCACCATGGAAGTAACAGAAGCTGTAGGCGTTCCAATCGTGGGCAATTCATAAATTGCTTGAGTAACCTAGGAGGAAAATCAACATATTTGGAACGAATGGAACGGCTACGTTTGGGGTCGGGGCCATCTTGACACTTCCTCTTCTGTCTGCCGATAGGGTCTCGACCCGAAACCTCGCTTCTCCACTATTCTCCATAGATGCTGTCTGACTCGGCGAGTTATTCCGGCATCTGCAGCTCCGTGTGCCTCTCTTTAGTTTCATCCCCATTTTAAATGAGATCAACAATACCAATATTCTTACAATCCAATGATATGAACATTCAATTTTCCAAGTTCAGGTAACCCACACTCCCATTCTTTACCGAATGTCCACCGATTGTGACCCCATGGATACGCGTTTATTGCCAATCAACCTTGGTCGCAAGACAGGTTGCAGTAGACGATAAATCAGTTTACACTGGAATTTCCATACTTCCAAAGTGACGCCCTAAACCATTTGATCATCAAGAAAAATATACAACCGCGGACTCGCCTTGGCAACATACGCACGCGCATTCAAATGAATTCATTTGTCCATCATGCAGGAATTTCTACTTGTTTTCTCGGTTTGCATATTTTATCTGCACGATTTCACTTACCGTTTTAAATTTAAATGACTAGATATGTGTGTGTGTGTGTGCGTGTGCGTGTGTGTGTGTGTGTGTGTGCGTGTGTCAGTGTGCGTGTGTGTGAGTGTGCGTGCGTATTGTGTGTGTGCGAATGTGTGTGCGTACGTGTGCACATGTATGTGCGTGCGTGAGAGAGAGCGAGAGAGAGAAAGAGAGACAGAGAGAGTGTGCGTATGTGTGTGTAAGCTTCTTATGAGTCCTGTCTTAAATTCACGAGTAGTCCTGAAATACAGAAGTGGTGCCGGAGACTGGATGCTGGTAAATGTGCCTCTGTTCAAGATGGGCTGCAGGGGAAATGTTGGGAACTATCGGCCAGTCAGAACATCTGTAGTTGGAAAGTTACTGGAGAGTATTCGGAGGGACAGGTGTACAGGCATTTGGATGGATCGATTGACCTAACTTATTTTCTCGTCATCATCGCTACGGTGCTATTTGAACCTGTCCACTCCCGCTTCGGGCCGTTTGCCATCACCCCTAGTTTGCACCCTCAAACTGGCTCTAAACCAATGATTCCCAACCTGGGACCATGGCAAATTTCAGCGAGTAACAGAAAAATAATGGGATGTAGCTGGTCACAGGTTCAATGAAGGAGGCCGCAGAGCTACCACCCTCTTGCCTCCTAAATTTAAGTTCTAATAAATTTAAATCTATGTAGATGAAATACTTTTGATGTTTGTGGAATAGAATAAAAGAGAATATAGGTGCAATTAATAGACACTGATATTTTTATGGAAGGTATAATAATATTGAATCACCTTTTCGGCTAATGACGTCGGGGGGGGGGGGGGCACAGAAAAATTAAAAGATCCCATGAGCTAAAAAAGGTTGGGAACCACTGCTCTAACCTACGCAGCCACGGACAGCTCTGCCTGGTTATCGGTCTCGTTCGCTTCGTAATCAATCGATTTGTAGGCATTAGTTGTGGGCAGAAGCTGAAACCAAAATACTGCAGTGAAAGAATAGCGGTTGCTCTATTAGTGACACTCTGCATTGCGAGCTGTGAGGGGTTGTTATTAATAACGTGGGTGAGTAACTGGATGGTATTGTGCAGAGAGTGCACTGGATACCGACAGTGCCCCATCGGAGTGAATGGATGTTAAAAGGGGCGGATTGCTGTCAACTCACCAGGGAACTGCTTTCTTATGGATTTAATGTTTTTTGAGGGTTGAAGAACTGTCCTAATTTTGATAAGAAAAAAAACATGACATCATTGTTCCTGTTTTCGCGTTTGAAGGTGATTAAAGGGCGTCTGTTAATTAGAAATTACGATGATGTAATAAAGATTCAAGAGATTCAAGAGATTCAAGATTCAAGATTCAATTTAATTGTAATTTGGACCCCTTGAGGTCCAAACGAAATGCAGTTTCTGCAGCCATACATTACAAACAAATAGACCCAAGACACAACATAATTTACATAAACATCCATCACATCGTTGTGATGGAAGGCTAAAAAACTTATCTCTCCATTGCACTCTCCCCCCCCCCTCATGTCAGATTCAAAGTCAAAGCCCCCGGCTGGCGATGGCGATTGTCCCGCGGCCATTAAAGCCCCGCCGGGTGGTGCGAGGTCGCACACCGGGTCTTGGTGTTAGAGCCCCCGGCGTGCGCTCGCAGAGTCCCGCAGCCATTCCAAGCCGCGCGGGGCGGTGATGTCAGGCCCCGCTCCAGGAGCTCTTCGACCCCGCAACTCGGGCGGGAGAAGTCGCCGTTGCGAGAGCCCTGAAAAGCGGTCTCCCTCCAGGGACCCGCGGGCTCCCGGTGCCGCCGTCCGCCAGACCCGCAGTTGCAGCCTCCGAATCTCCGGAGGTCGGGCCGCAGCAGCAGCAGCGCTCCACCACCGCTCCACCCGCTCTGGACTCGGCCAGCTC
Source organism: Leucoraja erinaceus (assembly GCF_028641065.1). NCBI lineage: Eukaryota > Metazoa > Chordata > Chondrichthyes > Rajiformes > Rajidae > Leucoraja > Leucoraja erinaceus. Next base: position 44,910,366 of record NC_073391.1, on the reverse strand, counting down.
CGCGACGGTGAGGTGAGTCGTCGGCACCAGAGTCCCCGGTCTTCTCCTGTTGGAGGCCGCTCCTCGTTGCAGCCCCAACGACAACGGAGACCCGACAAAGAAAAGGTCGGGTCTCCCGTGCAGGGAGAGATTAAAAGTTACCCCCTCCCCCCCTCCCTCGCACCCCACCCCCACCCCTCCAAACACACACCCCAACAAAAAATAACAAAAACTACTAGACACATAGACAAAAAATAATAAAAACGCAGACGGGCTGCAGAGGCCGCTGCTGACGAGAGTCGCGCCGCCTACCGGAACAAAAGCTTTTAATCACGATGCTGATTAACAAAGAAACGACAAAGTATGAGAGTAAATTAGCGAGAAACAAATAAAAATACAGATTATACTGCCTTTAGGTATGCAGAATAGAAAAAGCGGATATATCGGTCCCAATAGATAAACAATGGAGCATTTAGACTGGAAAACAAAGATATCGCAAATAAATTAGTTGTAAGTTTGTGTGTTGGCTTCATTGGTAAATACGGGATATGCCCAGAATGAGGAACTAACATAAATTGATATTACGTGTTACTGGAAGCTTAGTGAGATTTATGTCCACTGCAGAGCACCAACACCGCCCCCCTGCTCTCGATGTGGCCACCTCTACATCGCTATGACCAACCCTCTCATTACTATGTCGTTCTTTTGTGTCCTGGGCATCCTCCATTGCAACTGTGACTCTGTGAGGAGGAACGCCTCATATTCCGCGTTGGTGCCTCAGAACCGAAAGATATGAACATTGAATTATCTCATTTTAAGGGAAAACGCTCGTTTTTTCCTTTCTTTCCTGAGCCCCCCGCCCCCAGTGCGAACCCATTACTCCCACGACCCTGTCTCCCTTTTATCTCCCTTCCCTCTCCAATTTCCTTCCACCTTTATCCCACCTTCTTCATACTTTTTCACTAGTCTTCTCTGATTATCTGAAACCATTTTTATCTCCTTTTCAGGGTATTTTTTCGTATTTTGATCTTTAGCTTTCGTCGTCCCATCCGCCAATTAAAACGCACCCTCATCTTTATCCATCTGTCACTTGCCAGGCTTTATCCTCCCACGTCTTTTGCATCTTTCTTTTCCCGCGTGCAATCTGGCCGAGGTAGGGTCCCAACCCGAAAGTCGCCTCTCCAAAATCCTGTAGCGACGCCTCCAGGCCCGCTGAGTCACTCGAAGCTAAATGAACGGGTATGCAAATGAGTGATGGAATATAACGTGAAACAACGTGTCATCACGTCACGCGGAAAAAATCGGTGATGAAACAACGTGCCATCACGTCACGTGGAAATACGTCACGTGTTGTTTATAAAATCGCGAGCACTGATAGGTGTTGGAGATGAAAGGCAGCTGGGTGTGTTTGTATACAAATCACTGAAAATGAAATGGCGTGCTCAGCTTTGTTGCAAGGGCATTTCAGTACAAACATAACTTTCCGCTGTAAATGGCCGTGACACGTGGGTAAATTGCAGAGTTTAGAGGGGATATAGGCGGAGAGAAATAATTGGATTATGGTGGGATCAGAACAAACGGGTCCTTTCTGCTCTATCTCTACAGGACCACCAACGAAACGTACAAAATTATTAAGGGGTTGGACAGGCTAGATGCAACAAGATTGTTCCCGATGTTGGGGGACTCCAGAACACAGTTTAAGGATAAATGGGAAGTCCTTTAGGACCGAGATGAAAAACCATTTATCACACAGAGAGTGGTAAATCTGTGGAATTCTCTGCCACAGAAGGTAGTTGAGGCCAGGTCATTGGCTATATTTAAGAGGGAGTTAGATGTGGCCCTTGTGGCTAAAGGTATCAGGGGGTATGGAGAGAAGGCAGGTACAGGATACTGAGTTGGATGATCAGCCTTGATCATATTGAATGGCGGTGCAGGCTCGAAGGGCCGAATGGCCTGCTCCTGCACCTATTTTCTATGTTTCCCATTTCCCGCCAATGGAATACGTCAATGCATTCAGGGAAAAATAATATTGAATGAAATTTCACAGTTCAAATATGATGGAGTAATTGCTATAGTGTATTCCTTTGGGCAGAGATAACACGCTATTTCCGGATACAGACAATTGATTAGCAGATCTAAGGTGTGGACACCAGAATCAATTATGTGAACATAGAACAGTACAGTGGAGGAACAGGCCCTTTGAACCACATTGGGTTTCGGCCCGAAACGTTGCCTATTTCCTTCGCTACATAGATGCTGCTGCACCCGCTGAGTTTATCCAGCATTTTTGTGTACCTTCGAACCACATTGTTCGTTTCGAACATTTTGGAAATTCCAACCCCATAACGTGCGAATATTCTGATCAAGTTTGTACCCGAGGTTCACAGTGATGGCTCTCTTTCAAGATCTTATGGACGAATAGAGAACAGGGAACAGAAGCTGCCCTTGCTCCCGGCACACACATCCCAAAATGATTACATTAATCAACGTTGATCATTACATCTCAATAATTCTCATCTTCTTGTTCTTTCATTGTCTGAAGTGTTTTCAATTTATTGCAAAACAAAGTAATTTTAATACACCGGGTTCATGATGCCAATCTTCGAATCATTCTCAGTGGGTAACTTATTGCAGTTTTGAATTCCTGTCTGAATTTTTTCTGGGTCCCCGCATAAATACACGTGTTGGTGCAACAGCTCAGAAGCAGCAACGCGTTGGCGCTTTCTTGCAGAATCGACCCCGATGCATAGTTACCTTTGGTGAATTGCACGTACAAGAAATTAACAACATGTGTGGTCCACAACACGATGAAACTTCCTGAAATGCTGAAGAGCAAAACGATGGATTTCCTTCGGTTCTCCATCTCGGGGTCGCTCTCATTCACCGCCTTGCTCTGCTCCCGGAGTCTCCTGCGGGCCCTGTTGGCCGCCAGGATATTCCTGACGGTCAGAATGTTGAGCAGTAGCAACAGTAGGAAGGGGACACTAGGATTAATAATACGATCGAGAGTATCGAATATTTTCCAGAAAGGATGGATAAAGTAACTTGCCTTAATGATGCAGTTCCAAGGAACCCCGTCATGTATATATAACGGAGCATACACGAAATAAAAAGGTATGTTTTTCATAAAACTCACGACGCAGACTGTCACTATTACAACAACCGCCATTCTCTCCGTGCAGTATTTTGGTTTCAGCTTTTGGCAACTAATGACTACAAATCGACTGAAGGTGAAAGCGACCGTTAACCAGACGGAGCTGTCCCTGGCCGCATAGGACAGAGTGATTTTGAGACTACAGACTGGCGTGATTGATAGGAAGGAGGCAGGGAAATAAATGGTGGTGATCCGGTTCAAAATCACCGCCGTGATGAGGACCAGTAGATCGGTGAGCGCCATCGACAGTAGGTACCAAGTGATGCAGCGGGAGAGACCGCACCTTCCGCGGAGCAGAATGCCAATCGTCATTATATTTCCTAATGTCATGAAAACAAAACGTAAACAAGGCTCCATTAAGCAATGACCTGTTGTCTTAGGGAAATAAGGTTTCACATCAGAGACGAAATTATGCCGTTGCTGCGATATTACAACCCCCCTGTCTTTACAAGACCACACCGGCCGAAACTCCGATCCTCTTGGCAAAAGCAAATCCTTGTTCGTGCAAACACGGATCGGTAATCCGAAAACGGAGTCAATATGTTTTTATATAACTGGAATTAAACAAAATACGCAACGCAACACACTCCTAAAACATCTTGGGGACGCAGAACGTCTCTGCTAAAGCCACATTTCAAATCTCTGGTTAATGACAGAGACTCGACCGTGGAGGTTTTGTGGAAATAAACCTCCGACGCAACCTTTGTAAAATTCTCCAATACACATTTTACCGACTGTGCATCTTGGGCAATTAGCATTTGATTGATGCTTCTACAGAGAGCAACATATGAGAAACGAGCCATTTGCATAAAGCTGAGAGACAGTTTGCCTTTATCTACTCAAAGCATTAATTATCACGGGTATATACCTGGAACGCCAACAGCACCCAGAATAGGATAGTAAATGGCGAAGAAAGGATCCGTCACTTGGGCGTGCATTTTTCTGTCAAAACGTAATATGCAGTCCCAACCTCTGAGTTATAATCACAGGATCTCCTTTATATTGTTTGAAACCCCTAGAGAGGGAGGGAGAGACGAGATTATATTCAAGAAAATTTATTCATGAAATTATTCCCTCCTGTGCAAGAAAATATCGTTGAAAGAACGTAAATATGAGAGTGAACTGTTTAATAAATAACGTGACAACGTATTTCACGCGTTTCTTTGGATCGGCAGAATAGGAAAGAATACAAATGAAATTAGGGTATCCGACAGAGTGAAATTTTACGGTGGGAAATGAACAAATCAAATAAAATGAGAAACTATATAAAGCTTTGTGTCAGTCTTTATTGGTAAACACTGGGTATGACAGGATGAAGGACTGAAATGAATTGATATTAATTGAGCTGAAAATTATCGGGGTGGTTCGTGAAATTAATATCTTATAAAATCCCAAATATTTGATGAATTACGACTTTCAAAGCTTCACTACAACGTTAGTGGATACATTTGGTTGATTGCTTTTAAAACTGTGTGACTACACTGTTTAGCAAAGGATTGCAAAAGAAAATAATAAACTATTGGACTCTTTTTCTAACATTATTCACTGGGAAAATGTTGCAGTCCATAGAGAAGAATAAAATAATAATGGCATTCAGCAGATCAACGCATATTTATGACAAAGCAGTCACATCTGACGAATCCACTTCAGTTCGTCAATGAATAATAGAATATATAAGGGGACATTTATAAATTTATATAAGGGGAAATTCGCTAGAATTTAGAAGATTGAAGGGGGATCTTATAGAAACTTACAAAATTCTTAAGGGGTTGGACAGGCTAGATGCAGAAAGATTATTCCCGATGTTGGGGAAGCCCAGAACAAGGGAGTCACAGTTTAAGGATAAGAGGGAAATCTTTTAGGACTGAGATGAGAAAAACATTTTTTACACAGAGAGTGGTGAATCGGTGGAATTCTCCGCCACAGATGAGGCCAGTTCATTGGCTATATTTAAGAGGGAGTTAGATGTGGTCCTTGTGGCTAAAGGGATCAGGGGGTATGGAGAGAAGACAGGTACAGGATACTGAAGAAGGGTTTCGGCCCGAAACGTTGCCTATTTCCTGCGCTCCGTAGATGCTGCTGCATCCGCTGAGTTTCTCCAGCTTTTTTGTGTACCTACAGGATACTGAGTTGGATGATCAGCCATGATCATATTGAATGGCGGCGCAGGCTCGAAGGGCCGAACGGCCCTTCTGCACCTATTTTCTATGTTTCTATGTTTCTATGAAAGCAATGGGTATCTTATATTTAGATTTTCAGAAGGCTTTTGATAAAGAATCACGTTGTCATATTGAAAAAGTGACTATACAAGAAATTGTGTCCAATGCATTGATAGGGGGAAAAAAAAGATTATTAGACAGTGGACTTTGTCTCTGGAACCTGTGCGCTGTAATGCTGAGAACTATATTCTACACCCCGTAACATTCCCTATGCTCTGTCTATTGCATTTGAGGTTGGCATGATTGTGTTTATGTATAGTGGAATCTGATTTGATTAGATATCATGCTAAACGAATATTTTCTCTGTGCTTGTGACAATAATAAACCAAACCCCCATCATAACCTAAACCTAAGAATAAGAATGGAAATGCGTTTCGAAGGACAAAACCGGATGTAAGAACATGGCAGCAACCACATCATATTGTAAAAGTGATTTTACCCACTTAGAAACATAGAAACATGGAAAATAGGTGCAGGAATAGGCCATTCGGCCCTTCGAGCCAGCACCGCCATTCATTGTGATCATGGCTGATCGTCCCCTATCAATAACCCGTGTCTGCCTTCTCCCCATATCCCTTGACTCCACTAGCCCCTAGGGCTCTATCTAACTTTCTCTTAAATCCATCCAGTGATTTTGCCTCGACTGTGGAAGGGAATTCCACTAATTCACAATTCTCTGGAAGAAAACGTTTTATCTCACCTCAGTCTTAAATGACCTCCTCTTTATTCTAAGACTGTGGCCCCTGGTTCTGGACTCGCCCAACATGGGGAACGTTTTTCCTGCATCTAGCTTGTCCAGTCCATTTATAATTTTATATGTTTCTATGTTCTGTGTTCAAAGCTGATCAAGGGTGTTTTTTTTAACAACTATTGACAGAAATTACCGAGATTCCAAAGAAAATAGACATTATCTACAAATGTGCAAGTCACATGGTTTTAAGATATGCATACGAAAGGGCATAAGGAAGGCAATGGATAGATCGGGCTATCTCGTGAAATTTGATTGCAACTAATTAATCCCTCCTCGCAGCACATTGAGTTCGACTGGCAGAACCTGGTGATCAAAACACAAAGTACTAGTTGTGGCAAATTCGCAGACTGTCACTTCTGCGAAACTCACTCGTATCATTGGCCGGAATGAGAGGTTATTAAATTATGTTTCTTAATTTCAATGTGTGATTTATTTTGGTATAGGGCGACACATAATGCGGCTGCTGGAGCAGCAACCTCACAGTGCCAAAGTCCGGGTTCGATCCTGAGCTCGGCTGCTGTCTGTGTGGAGTTTGCACATTCTCCCTGTCACCGAGTGGGTTTCCTCGGGGCGCTCATGTGCCAAAAGCGTGCCGCCATTAAAGTTAATTTGCCTCGATAATTTGCCCTGGTTGTAGGGATTGGATGAGATTGTGGGGTAGTATGGAACTAAGGAGGAACATAAAACTCGTTCGAACGACTGAGCGATGCCTGGCGCGGTATCGGTGGACCGAAGGGCCTGTTTCCATGCTGGATCTTTCAAACAATTCAATCAATGGATACCTCCGCCACAGATTAGGTTTACTTTATAACAATAGAGTTGTATGAAAGGCAATGGAGGAGACCACGGGAGGTTTAAGAAGAGAACAAGCTGCTTCAGAAATAACCTCTACATAAATCAAATGACTAAGAAACGGCATAACTAGTACACAAAACATTATTCTTATCTACATTGATTTAATCTATTATTCTCCATAACTTTATACATTGGGAGGAATTTGCTGGGATTTCAATGTAGCAGCTAAGTTAACAGACGTGGGATCTATACACCTGAATTCAAATGCTGCTTTGGAATCACTTGATAAAATAAAAATCCAGGCAGTGATGACATCTATGGGACTATTGATGAAAAACAAGTCTACACTAGGAAATTATCAGACATTAAAAACGGTCGAAGATCTAAAGTCCCCGCCGCGCCGCAGCCAGAAGCACCGCAGACCGCAGGGCCGGCGGTCGGAGCTCTCTCCAGGGATCCCCGGCGAGGGACCTCGCTCAGGACGGTAAGTCCACGCCGCTCCCGCGGTAGAAGTTGGCCGCGGGCCGGCGGTCAGGGCCCTTCTCCTCCCGGGTCCCCAACGAGGGTTCCCAGGCTCTGGACGCAGCGCCAGCTGGAGCTCTGCAGACCGCGGCTTCAGGCTGCCGCGGGCCAGCGAACGGAGCGCTCCCCTCTGACGACCCCCGGCGAGGGCTCGCCCGCTCCGCGACGAAGACTCATCGATGCGCCCTCAGCTGAAGCCCCGCGCGCGTCTCCGGGAAAGGCCGCAACGATCCTCTGTGTTAGGCCACGGGGGGAGGCGACATGGAAAAAGTCGCCTCTTATGGAGGAGGCGACCAACGTGGTTTCCCCCTTACCCACCCCACACCACCACCACCACACAAGACGCACAGAGAGACATTAAAAACACACATTATGACACACTGATAAAACAAAAAAAGTAGAAAAAACGAACTCGCTGCTGGCAGGGCTCCGGCTCGCAGCGCCCCCACCGACCAACGACTGCACCTCCACATACTCCTCTGTCAAGCTTCTCAAGTTTGCGGATGACACAACCCTGATTGGACTGATCCAGGATAAGGAAGAATCTGCCTGCAGATAGGAAGTGACGCAGCTGGCGTCCTGGTGCCATCGCAACAACCTGGAGCTCAATGCTCTTGAGATAGTGGAAGTGATTGCAGACTTTAGGAGAGCTCCCCCTTCCCTCCCCTCACTCACCATCAACAACACCACAGTCACATCTGTGGATTCATTTAAGTTTCTTGGAACCATCATCTCCGGGGACCTTAAATGGGAGGCCACCATCGACTCCACAGTCAAAAAGGTCCAACAGAGGATGTACGCCCTGCGGCAGCTGAGAAAAAACAATCTGCCACAGGCAATGATGGGCCAGTTTTATACTGTCATCATAGGGCCTGTCCTCACCTTCTCCATCATGGTCTGGTTTGGCACAGCATGACATCCGTAGGCTGAGGCGCATCGTTCGATCAGTCGAGAAGGTTGCAACCTTTCCCCCCCATAGATGAACTGTATACTGCAAGGGCCAGGAAGCGAGCGGGTAAGATCATCTCTGACCCCTCTCACCCTGGCCACAATCTCTTTGAAACACTTCCCTCAGCAAGGACTCCGGGGGACTGTCAAAGCTGCCACAGCCAGGCATAAAACACGTTTGTTTCCACGAGCAGTAGCTCTACTCAACAACCAAAGTCTGTAGCCTCGTTTTGCTCTGGTATTTTATTTCATTCTTCACCTGTTTAAATTATAATGTTTTATTCTTAATTGTTTACTGCATATCGCGCTGTTACTTGTGAGCAAAGCACCAAAGCAAATTCCTTGTGCGTATACATAGTTGGCTAATAAAATGTATTCAATTCGATTCAATTCAATTCAAATAGAGCAAAAATAGATACTGGATTTAAACAGATAAATTAACGACTGAAATGTGTTGGGGTTTAAAGTAAACAAATCACTTAAATAAAGTGCTGTGTTCACTTTTGTTGCAAGAGGATTGGAGCTCCAAAGTAACTTTCCACTGTAACTTTCCTGCCGGGACCGACCAGAGCTCCAGCAGCAGCAGCGGCGCAGCGTTGGATACATCGCGGGGCGGGCGATGCCTTACCAGGGATCGTCGTTTGGAACCCCGGAGTGCTGGGCCTGTTGCACCGACATCGCGGAGCTGTGGTTCGCGGAGCTCCCAACGCGGGCGGCGCTAACCAACATCGCGGAGTCCTGCGACTCCGCCCGGCTCGGCCTGTGGACTCCGGTGGGAGGTAGCTGATCTGGAGGTCCGGGCCGCTGAGGATGTTCTCCGTCCGCGTCGGTGTTCCATCATCCCGGCGTGAGGGCCTGAGCATCGGGCCGCCCTTGACGGCGACTGCGGGTGCTCGGGAAGCCCCGATCACGGGTGAACATCTGGGAAATCGGAGGGGAGGCTGGCTGGACTATGGTACCTTCCTCAATCCTGGTGCCACTGTGTTGTGTTGCGGTTATGTTGTATCGTGGACTTCTGTGTTTGTGCTTATTTTTAATATGTTTTATTTATTTTTTATTTTTTTATGATACTTGACTGTAAGGAAAATTCATTTCGTTGTCTCTAATATGAGATAACGACAATACATTGAATACAATACAATACAATACTATACCCATGGCGTATGGGTGATTTGTAGAATTTGGAGGGAATTTGGATGAAAATGTGGAACGAATAAAATGGATTATGGTAGGATCTGAACAAACGGGTACTGTCTGGTCAGCGTGGACATGCTGTCTAAAGGCTTGTTTCAGTGCTGTGTGAATCTTTGACTGACACTGCTTCAATTGCGAGAAATCGCTCAAGCCCTCGACGTGCAGCCAGATATGAATCAGAAAGCAACTCGAACGCTGGTCCTTATTGTAACTGTTTAATGTATAGATATATCTATATCGTGCATATATACATGTTGTTACATATTGTTATAGATATTGTTAAGATAATGTTATACCTTGACAAGACCACATCCGTAGAACATAATGTTTTCGTCTTTAAAAAAAAACCGGTTAGTTGGCATCGGGCATATTAACGTTATTGTTGATTCAGGGGATTGAATTGTTGTGTGATGCGGGGTAATTCACCAGGCGGGATTATCGCTGGCAGGAATAAGCGGAAAAACTGGGAAACATCCAAGAATCTTATGTTATTTGGTAGGGTGGATGATGCAAGGATGTTTACCCTCATGAGAGAGTTCAGAAATGAGGGCACAGTTTCAGCATCGGATTGATAAGGAAGGGTGTCTTAATTCAGAATTTTTAGAAGTCTATACCTAGAGAGTGACGGGGTTGAGGGGGTCACGTATGTTCAGAGCTGAGGCTAATTTTCAGTTTTAGGCAATGTACGCCATCCATACCCTCTGTGGTAACGTAATTAATTAATTAAATTACATTGTTCCAAACGGCTGGAAGAAATACATTTGGTCTGTCGGATTCCTTTGCTCAGAGGAAAACGCATTATTTTCTGAAACGGACAATCGATTAGCAGGTGGAAGTAGTGGACATCAATATCAATGATCTAATAGTACAGCAGAGAAACAGGCATTTCGACCCATAATGTCCGTGCTGAACATCCTGGAAATCGATATTCAACCACATTGAGGGAATACATTCACCAAAGAAGCTTGCACGGTTCAAATTGATGGCTCTCTATGATAATCTTCATGACGAATGGAGAACAGAGAATGAATGTGGACCTTATCGACAAACCTTTCCAGAAAAATAAAAATGGTATAAATAATAAATTATAAAACGTTCATCATAAAATACCAACAAATTTCATGTTCGTGTTTGTTAATTGTGAATTTCAGTTTATTTTCTGCAAATGATGAATGATGTAAACACTTTAATCATTCTCAGCGGGTATGTTATTGCAATTTTGAATTCCTCTCTGAATTTCTTCTGAGTCCCCGCATAAATACACGTGTTGGTGCAGCAGCTCAGAAGCAGTAACGCGTTCGCGCTTTCTTGCAGAATCGATCCCGATGCATAGTTACCTTTGGTAAATTGCACGTACAAGAAATTAACAACATGTGTGGCCCACAGCACGATGAAACTTCCTGAAATGCTGAAGAGCAAAACGATGGATTTCCTTCGGTTCTCTATCTCGGGGTCTCTCTCATTCGCCGCGTTGCTCTGCTCCCGGAGTCTCTTGCGGGCTCCGTTGGCCACCAGGATATTCCTGACGGTCAAAATGTTGAGCAGTAACAGCAGGAGGAAAGGTACGCAGGGGTTAATAATGCGGTCGAGTGTATCAAACATTCTCCATAAGGAAGCGATGTAGAAACTTCCCTTGATGATGCAGTACCATGGAAGACCGTCATTTATATATAATGGATTATACAGGAAATAAAAGGGTATGTTTTTCACACAGCTCACGACGCAGACTATCGCTATTACAACAACTGCCATTCTGTCCGTACAGTATTTTGGTTTTAGCCTTTGGCAACTAATGACTACAAATCGATTGAAGGTGAAAGCGACAGTTAACCAGACGGAGCTGTCCCTGGCCGCGTACGATAGTGCGAGCTTGAGGCTACAGACTGGAGTGATGGAGAGGAAGGAGGCAGGGAAATAAATGGTAGGGATCCGGTTCAAAAGCACCCCGGTCATGAGGACCAGAAGATCGGTCAGCGCCATCGACAGCAGGTACCAAGTGATGCAGCGGGAGAGACCGCACCGTCCACGGAACAGAATGCCAATCGTCATCAAGTTACCTAACGTCATGAAAAACAAAACAGACGTTACACACCAGATCTCTGTGCAGAGATTAAATGATGCCGTGGCTAGCAACATTACAGCCCCTCCGCCTTTACAAGACGTCACCCGTCGAAACTCCGATTCCTTTGGCAGAAGCGATTGCTTGTCCGAGAAGTGAGTCAACATATTTTAATATAACTGGGTTTAGAAACATAGAAACATAGAAAATAGATACAGGAGTAGGCCATTCGGCCCTTCGTGCCTGCACCGCCATTCAATATGGTCATGGCTGATCATCCAACTCAGTATCCTGTACCTGCCTTCTCTCCTTACCCCCTGATCCCTTTAGCCACAAGAGCCACATCTAACTCCCTCTTAAATGTAGCCAATGAACTGGCCTCAACGACCTTCTGTGGCAGAGATTTTTCCAGAGATTCATCACTCTCTGTGAAAAAAATGTTTTTCTCATCTCGGTCCTAAAAGATTTCCCCCTTAGGACAAACGAAGTACACGTCAAACAAAGTACACCGCAACGCACATCCACAACATCATTGGTTCGCTGAAAGTCTATGTTAAAGCCACATTTCAAATATCCGGTGAATGATCGAGGATGTTTTGTGGAAATAAACCTTCAACTCAACCGTTGCAAAATTCCCCAATACAAATGTGTTACCAACTGTGCATCGTGCGCGATCAGCGTTTGATAGATGCTTCTACAGAGAAGAACACTTGAAAAACGAACCATTTGCATCGAGTTGAGACAGTTTGACTTCATCCACACAAAGCATTAATTTTCACAGGTCTGTACCTGGAACTCCAACAGCACCCAGAATAGGATAGTAAATGGCGAAGAAACGACCCGTCACTTGCGCGTGCATTTTCTGTTAAAAAGAAAGTGCGGTCTCAAGCCCCAGCGAACACCCTGACTATGTGTTGTAATCACAGGATCTCCTTATATATTGTTTCAATCCCCTGAGTGGGAATTAGGCCTCGCCCAGAAACAAGATGAATTGCAAGAAAAGACAACACATTAAAGCTTGCCACAACACAGCGTCATCCACTCTATTGTCAGGCTTTTGAACGGTTCTTCGACAAGTTTGGTTTACATCGGAGTAATGAGGAAGGATCAGTTAGCAGTCTTGTTGTGCATGGCCCCTTGGGCAAGAGTGACCATAGTATGGTTGAGTTCTTCACTAGTATGTAGAGTGATATAGTTAATTCCGAAACAAGGGTTCTGAATTTAAAGAAAGGTAGGTTTGACGGAATGAGACGTGAATTGGCCAAGATAGACTGGCAATTGATTCTTAAAGAATTGACGGTGGATATGCAATGGAAGGCATTTAAAGACTGCATGGGTGAACTACAAAAAATGTTCATCCCAGTTTGGCAAAAGAATAAATCAGGGAAGGTACTGCATCCGTGGATAACAAGGGAAATCGGGGATAGTTTCAAAACAAAAGATGAAGCACACAAATTAGCCAGAAAAAGCAGCCTACCAGAGGACTGGGAGAAATTCAGACTCCAGCAGTGGAGGACAAATCGTTTAATTAGAAAAGGAAAAATAGATTATGAAAGAAAACTGGCAGGGAAAAGCTTTTATACACATGTGAAGAGAAAAAGATTAGTTAAAACAAATGTAGGTCCCTTGCAGTCAGAAACAGGTGAATTGATCATGGGGAACAAGGACATGGTAGACCAATTGAATAACTACTTTGGTTCTGTCTTCACTAAGGAAGATAAATAATCTGCCGGAAATAGCAGGGGACCGGGGGTCAAATGAGATGGAGGAACTGAGTGAAATCCAGGTAAGCCGGGAAGTGGTGTTAGGTAAATACTGCAAGAAAGCGCGAACGGACACACACATCCTGAGGATTGGAGGGCAGCTAATGTAACTCCACTTTTTTAAAAAGGGAGGGAGAGAGAAAACGGGGAATTACAGACCAGTTAGTCTAACATCGGTAGTGGGGAAACTGCTAGTCAGTTATTAAAGATGGGATAGCAGCAGGACCGAGATGAGAAAAACATTTTTTCACACAGAGAGCGGTGAATCTCTCGAATTATCTGCCACAGAAGGTAGTTGAGGCCAGTTCATTGGCTATATTTAAGAGGGAGTTAGATGTGGCCCTTGCGGCTCAAAGGACCAGGGGGTATGGAGAGAAGGCACGTACAGGATACTGAGTTGGATGATCAGCCATGATCATATTGAATGGCGATGCAGGCTCCGAGGGCCGAATGGCCTACTCCTGCACCTATTTTCTATATTTCTATGTTTCTATTTACCTCAACCTTTCGAACATTGGATTTTGTATGTGGACTGACTTGCTTCAGTGTTGAGAGCTCTGTACCTTTCCCTTTGCTCTTATCTGCCTGTTTCATTTGAGTTTAGCTTGATTGTATTTATGTATAGTAGGATGGTATGGAAGTATCATATTTGATTGGATAGGACACAAAACGTCCATTTTCATTGTACCTCGATACTTGATAATAATAAACCGAAGCTTGAAACTAATCCTAAGAGTGAGAATGTTCAACGATTCTAAAGAACATAGACAAGTCATGCGAGTGGTTGGGAGCGTGACAGAAATAATATAATATTGAAATCGTAATTTTACTAACTTCTGCGCACATAGAAACATAGACATAGAAACATAGAAATTAGGTGCAGGAGTAGGCCATTCGGTCCTTCGAGCCTGCACCGCTATTCAATATGATCATGGCTGATCATCCAACTCAGTATCCCGTACCTGCCTTTTCTCCATACCCCCTGATCCCCTTACCCACAAGGGCCACATCTAACTCCCTCTTAAATATAGCCAATGAACTGGCCTCAACTACGCTCATTGGCAGAGAGTTCCAGAGATTCACCAGTCTCTGTGTGAAAAAAGGTTCTTCTCATCTCGGTTTTAAAGGATTTCCCCCTTATCCTTAAGCTGTGACCCCTTGCCCTGGACTTCCCTAACATCGGGAACAATCTTCCTGCATCTAGCCTGTCCAACCCCTTAAGAATTTTGTAAGCTTCTATAAGATCCCCCCTCAATCTTCTAAATTCTAGTGCGTACAAGCCAAGTCTATCCAGTCTTTCTTCATATGAAAGTCCTGACATCCCAGGAATCAGTCTGGAGAACCTTCTCTATACTCCCTCTATGGCAAAAATGTCTTTCCTCAGATTTAGAGACCAAAACTGTACGCAATACTCAGGTGTGGTCTCACCAAGACCCTGTACAACTGCAGTAGAACCTCGCTGCTCCTATACTCAAATCCTTTTGCAATGAAAGCTAACATACCATTCGCTTCCTTTACTGCCTGCTGCACCTGCATGCCTACCTTCAATGACTGGTGTACCATGACACCCAGGTCTCGCTGCATTTCCCCCTTTCCCAATCGGCCACCATTTAGATAATAGTCTGCTTTCCTGTTTTTGCCACCAAAATGGATAACCTCACATTTATCCACATTATACTGCATCTGCCAAACATTTGCCCACTCACCCAGCCTATCCAAGTCACCCTGCAGTCTCCTAGCATCCTCCTCACAGCTAACACTGCCTCCCAGCTTAGTGTCATCCGCAAACTTGGAGATATTGCCTTCAATTCCCTCATCCATATCATTAATATATATTGTAAATAGCTGGGGTCCCAGTACTGAGCCTTGGGGTACCCCACTAGTCACTGCCTGCCATTGTGAAAAGGAGCTGTGTGCTGAGCCCCCTCCTCTACTCCCTCTTCACCTACGACTGCACACCTGTACATGGTACTAACACCATCATCAAGTATGCAGATGATACAACGGTGATTGTCCTCATCAGCAACAACGATGAGCTGGCCTACAGGGAGGAGGTCCAGCACTTAGCAGCATGGTGCGCTGACAACAACCTGGCCCTTAACTCCAAGAAGACCAAGGAGCTCATTGTAGACTTCAGGAAGTCCAGAGGCGGCACGCACACCCCCATCCACATTAACGGGACGGAGGTGGAACGTGTTTCTAGCTTCAGGTTCCTGGGAGTTAACATCTCCGATTACCTCTCTTGGACCCACAATACCTCTACTCTGATCAAGAAGGCTCATCAGCGTCTCTTCTTCCTGAGGAGACTGAAGAAGGTCCATCTGTCTCCTCAGATCCCGGTGAACTTCTACCGCTGCGCCATCGAGAGCATCCTTACCAACTGCATCACAGTATGGTATGGCAACTGCTCTGTCTCCGACCGGAAGAAATTGCAGAGGGTGGTGAAAATTGCCCAACGCATCACCGGTTCCTCGCTCCCCTCCATTGAGTCTGTCCAAAGCAAGCGCTGCCTGCGGAGGGCGCCCAGCATCGCCAAGGACTGCTCTCACCCCAACCATGGACTGTTTACCCTCCTACCATCCGGGAGGCGCTACAGGTCTCTCCGTTGCCGAACCAGCAGGTCGAGGAACAGCTTCTTTCCGGCAATGGCTGTCACTCTACTCAACAACGTACCTCGGTGACTGCCAATCACACCCCCCCCCCCCCCCCGACACTTATTGTTATTTATTCAAATCGTTTGCTATGTCGCTCTTCCAGGGAGATGCCAAATGCATTTCGTTGTCTCTGTACTGTACACTGACAATGACAATTAAAATTGAAACTGAATCTTAAAATTGAATCTGGATTGTTTGTTATGATGGATGACGCAAGGATGTTTAACCTCGTGAGAAGGTTCAGATATGGGGGCAGAGCTTCAGCATTGGATTGATGAGGAAATATACATCAATTAATATTTTTAGAACTCTACACCCAGAGAGCGAGTTAGATCTGGGAAGAGATACAGGAGCATCAGCTGCAAAACCTGCAGGATGCTACACAGCTTCTTCCCACAGGCAGTAAGACTGGTTAACGGACTGTGTCCCCTCCCGATATATCATACACCAGCACGTCTAACCTCGTCCACACTTTGACAGCTGGGCACCTGTCAAAGAAAAGCCACTGTTCGGTCTAAATGTCTGTTTTATTTCAATTATTAGGCCTATTTTAGATATGTTCATTTTAATTTTTAAAGCTATATGTATTATTCTGTGTTTATTAACCGCACTGACGGGAACTGCTTGAGAAACATTTTTTCGTTTCATCTGTGTATGTAAGTTCTCAGTTAAAATGACATTAAAGTAAGTACTGAATATTGATACCGATATTTTCAGAGCTGACGTAGATTTCCAATTCCAGCCAATTTACGGAATTCATGTCTTAATATAGTTAATGACTGAAATCTCACCGTTTCTAACGTCTGGAAGAAACACGTTTTGTTATGGAGTATTCATTTGCACAGAGGGAATCGTACTATTTACTGAAACGGAAAAGCGATTAGCAGATGGAAGATATGGACATCAGATTTCACGGAATAACCATAAAACTGTGCAGCAGAGGAACAGGCCTTTCGGCCCACAACGTCCGTGCTGAACATCCTGGAAATCGAAATCCACCGACATTGTGGGAATGCGTTCACCAAAGAAGCTAGCACGTTTCAAATTGATGGTTCTCCTTGATAATCTTAAGGACGAATGGAGAACAGGGCATTAATGTGGAGCTTGTTCTCGACAGACCTTTTCAGTAAACGATCACAAATACATATTAAATAATGAATTATATAACGTTCATCATAAAACCCCAATAAATGTCATGTTCTTGTTCGTCAATTGTGCAGAAGGTATTCATTTTATTTTAGGCAAATTGTGAATCATGCCAATATTTTAATCATTCTCAGCGGGTATGTTATTGCATTTTTGAATTCCTCTCTGAATTTCTTCTGAGTCCCCGCATAAATACACGTGTTGGTGCAACAGCTCAGAAGCAGTAACGCGTTGGCGCTTTCTTGCAGAATCGTTCCCGATGCATAGTTACCTTTGGTAAATTGCACGTACAAGAAATTAACAACATATGTGGCCCACAGCACGATGAAACTTCCTGAAATACTGAAGAGCAAAACGATGGATTTCCTTCGGTTCTCTATCTCGGGGTCTCTCTCATTCACCGCGTTGCTCTGGTCCCGGAGTCTCTTCCGGGCTCTGTTGGCCGCCAGGATATTCCTGACGGTCAGAATGTTGAGCAGTAACAGCAGGAGGAAGGGGACGCAGGGATTAATAATGTGGTCGAGAGTATCAAACAATCTCCAGAACAGGTCAGTGTAGTAACTTGACTTGATTGAGCAGTACCAAGGCAACCCGCCAAGTGTATACAAAGGTTCATATTCGAAGTAAGCGGGTATGTTTTTTACACAGCTCACCACTGATATCGTGATTGTGACTACAGCCACCATTTTATCCGTGCAATACTTTGGTATCAGCTTTTGGCAACTAATGACTACAAATCGATTGAAGGTGAAAGCTACCGTTAACCAGACGGACATGTCTCTGGCTGCGTAGCATAGAGCGAGTTTGAGGCTGCAGACTGGAGTGATAGAGAGGAAGGAGACAGGGAAATAAATGCTAGGGATCCTGTTCAAAAGCACCGCCGTCACGAGGACCAGAAGATCGGTCAGCGCCATCGAAAGTAGGTACCATGTGATGCAGCGGGAAAGACCGCACCTTCCGCGGAACAGAATGCCAATCGTCATCAAGTTACCTAATGTCATGGAAAAACATACGTCAATAAGGCGACCATTACTCATTAAACGGGCGGCTGAAGGAAATGAGAAGTTTCACACCAGATCCCCATACAGAGATTAAATGATGCAGTGGTTAGCGAATTTGCAATTCCTCGGTCTTTAAATAGAATACCGCACCCGTCGAAACTCGGATACCCTTCGCAGAAGGAAATTCTTGCCCGTGCAAGCACGGATCGGTAATCCGATAACTCATGTAATTATATAACAATTACAGCACGGAAAACAGGCCATCTCGGCCCTTCAAGTCCGTGCCGAACACTTATTTTCCCCTAGTTTCATCTACCTGCACTCAGATCATAACCCTCCATTCCTTTCCCGTCCATATACCTGTCCAATTTATTTATAAATTATAACATTGAACCTGCCTCCACCACTTCCACTGGAAGCTCATTCCACACAGCTGAGTAAAGAAGTCCCCCCTCATGTTACCCCTAAACTTCTGTCCCTTAATTCTCAAGTCATGTCCTCTTGTTTGAATCGTCCCTACTCTCAATGGGAAAAGTGTATCCACGTCAACTCTGTCTATCCCTCTCATCATTTTAAAGACCTCTATCAAGTCGCTCCTTAACCTTCTGCGCTCCAAAGAATAAAGACCTAACTTGTTCAACCTTTCTCTGTAACTTAGTTGCTGAAACCCAGGCAACATTCTGGTAAATCTCCCCTGAACTCTCTCTATTTTGTTGACATCCTTTCTACAATTAGGCGACCAACATTGTACACAATATTCCAGAATTGGCCTCACCAATGCCTTGTACAATTTTAACATTACATCCCAACTTCTATACTCAATGCTCTGATTTATGTAGGCCAGCACACCAAAAGCTTTCTTTACCACCCTATCTACTCGCAGAAGGGAATTCTTGTCCGTGCAAGCACGGATCGGTAATCCGACAACTCAGTCAAAGTGTTTTAATATAACTTGAATTAAACGGAATACGCATTGCAACGCACTCCCAAAACTTCGTAGGATCACTGCAACTCTATGTTAAAGCCACATTTCAAGTCTCTGGTTCATGACAAGGACCCGATCGTGGGGGGTTTGTGGAAATAAGCCTCCGGCTCAACCTTTGTAAAATTCTCCAATTCAAATTGGAACAACTGTGCATTTTCACAGGTTTACACGGTATTCGAGCACGATTGGGCCAGTACGCCAATGGAGTCTATTCCGCCATTCAATCTTGGCTGATCTCTGCCTCCTAATCCCATATTCCTTCAGTGACCCCGTAATACATGACACCCGTTACCAATTATGAGCGATCAGCATTTGATAGATATCGAGAACATATGAAAAACGAACCATTTGCGAGGAGTCGCTGGACAATTTGCTATATCCACCCATAGCAATAATTCACAGATCTGTACCTGGAACTCCGACAGCACACAGAATAGGATAGTAGATGGCGAAGAAAGGATACGTCACTTGCACGTGCATTTTCTGTCAAAACGCAATGTGTCGTCTCAAGCCGCAGAGAACATCTTGGCTCGGTGTTGTAATCACAGGATCTCTTTATATATTGGTTGAAGCCCCGGAGAGGGAATTATGCCTCGCCAAGAGATAAGATGACATGCAACGAAAAGAAAAAGTGATCCTCTCCTGGGGCTTCTCCGTTGCCAGCGTAATGTCAGGTGCAAACTAGAGGCAGGACACCTCGTATTTAGCTTGGGTAGAATAAAAGACCATGGTAAAAACATTGCATTTACCAATTTTTAATAACACCCGCCATTCCGTTTGTCTTTGCACTGCACCGCACTCCACACCCACCCTCCCCCAGCAGTCGGTGCGCATTCATATCTCCCACTATTCCGCCCTATACTGAAATACCCCCCCCCCCCCCCCCCCCCCCCTCCCGGCTTCTTCCACTAGACTTTACAATTCCCCATCATCTTTTCTGGCACGGTTTTGTCTCCTTGTCAGCTCCAGCTTTTGTCGCTTGCTACATCTATCTGCGAATCAAATCCCTTCGCACTAGTGTACACTTATCATTTGCCCCCAGTTTTCCAACTTTCCCTCCCTAGTACTGCTAATCTTAGGGCTTCGGACGGTCCCGGTCAGAAATATCGCCAATCTACAATACACTACAATATTTATTGTCATTTGAACCTCAGTGAGGCTCAAACGAAACTCTGTTTCTACAGCCATACAAACAAAAACGATTCATACTAGACACACAACCAATCTAATGCACACAAACCTCCATCACAGCGAACCTCCTCCTCACTGTATTGGAATGCAAGGTCTTTTTCTCTCCCCTGCTCTCCATTTTTCTCCCGATGTTGAAGCCCAATGTTGATCCCTTGATCCCTTTAGCCACAAGGGCCACATCTAACTCCCTGTTAAATATAGCCAATGAACTGGTTTTCTTTGTAGAAATGATATAGAATGGTTGGCATCGAGGCAGAGAAATTTGATTTTTGTTTACTTGGATTAAATGGTGAGGTAATGAGGATGACTTCAGCATGGGGGGGGGTTATTGTTTACGAGAAAAGCGGATTGTGCCGAAACATCCAGAATTCTGAGGTCTTTGATGAGGTGGATGAAAGAATGTTTGCCCACATGGGGAGAGTTAAGAAATGGGGCAGAGAGCGGCGCCAGTGGGTGGTTGAACATATTCGGATCTGACACTGATTCCCAATTCCAGACTTCATGAAAGCTTTCAGGGAAAAAAAGTATTGCATGATTTTTTTCGCAGTTCGAAGAGGCTGGAAGAATTTAATTTTGCTGCAGTGTATTTCTTCGGGTAGAGAGCAAGGTAATATTTACTGAAATTGAAAATCTACCAGCTGATGGAAGACGTGGTGACAAGGCGACCAGAATCAATGGTATAGACAGGCAACAGTATAGCAGAGGAACAGGCTCTTCGGCCCACAATAGCCTAGAAATAACAACCAAAACATTGAGGGAGTTAATTTCACCAAAGGAGCTACCACGATGTAACTTGATAGTTTTCCATGATTATCTTAATGATGAATGGAGAAGGGAGAATCAATGTTGACACACACATCACCAAAGATAAATAGAATAAAATAAATTAAGTAACTTTGATCATCAACTCCCATTAAATTTCATATTCTTATTCTGTCATTGTGTGAAGTGTTTTCAGTTTAATTGAGACTAAGTAACTTTAAATACTGATTTCAATACTTCAATACTTGAATCATTCTAAGTGGGTATGTTATTGCATTTTTGAATTCTTCTCTGAATTTCTTTTGGGTCACCGCATAAATGCACGTGTTGGTGCAACAGCTGAGAAGCAGCAGCGCGTTCGCGCTTTCTTGCAGAATCGACCCCGATGCATAGTTCCCCTTCGTAAATTGCACGTACAAGAAATTAACGACATGTGTGGCCCATAGGAGGACGAAACTTCCAGAAATACTGAAGAGCAAAATAATGGACCTCCGACGGTTCTCCATCTCGGGGTCCTTCCGATTCTCCTCTCTTGTCTGGACCCGGAGCCTTCTGCGGACTCTGTTGGCCACCAGGATGTCCCTGACCGTCAGGAGGTTGAGCAGTAATAACAGGAGGAAGGGGACGCAGGGATTCATAATGCGGTCGAAAGTATCAAACACTCTCCAGAACGGATCAGTGTAGTAACTTGATTTGATTACGCAGTACCACGGAAGGCCGTCAAGCGCATATAAAGGTTCATATTCGAAGTAAGCGGGTATGTTTTTCACACAGCTCACCACGGAGATTGTGACTGTTACAGCAACCGCCATTCTCCTGGTGCAGTATTTTGGTTTCAGCTTTTGGCAACTAATGACTACATATCGATTAAAGGTGAAAGCTACCGTTAACCAGACTGAGCTGTCCCTGGCCGCGTAAAATAGGGCGATTTTGAGACTACAGACTGGAGTGATGGAGAGGATGGAGGCTGGGAAGTAAGTGGTCGTGATCCGGTTCAAAATCACCGCCGTGATGAGGACCAGAAGATCGGTCAGCGCCATCGACAGTAGGTACCAAGTGATGCAGCGGGAGAGACCGCACCTTCCACGGTACAGTATCACAATCGTCGCCAAATTACCTATTGACAAGAAAAAATAAGACGTAATTAAAGTGTGCATTAATCATCGAATAAGCAGCTCGCAGAAATGAAGGATTTTACATCAGATCCCTGTCCTGTGGTCGAAATGATGCAGTTGCTCGGAACGTTACAATTGCTATATCGTTCCAAGACCACAGCCGTAAAAACTCTGATTCCCACAGCAGAGGCGGAAATCCTTCTCGTGGAAAATTAGATCGATAATCCCAGAACAGTGTCAACATTATTTCATATAATGTTGCACCACAGAGAGCATATCAACGTATGGCATCTCTGTGTGGTATCTCAGCTGCACGGAGGCGGAGAGGAGAGCTCTTCAGCTCGTCGTACACAAAGCGCAGAGGATTATTGGGACACAGCTACCAGCCTTGGAGGGCATCTACCACACAAGGTGCCTCAGGAAGGCCATCAGCATCCATAAAGACTCCTCACACCCTTGTAATGGACTGTTCGAACTACTTCCCTCCGGCAGACGTTACAAGGCCTTCTATGCCCGAACCTCCAGACTCAGAAACAGCTTCATTCCCAGAGCTATAGCGGCTCTGAACCGGCCCTGCTGAGTGCCCCCATCCCACCTGGACTGTCTCCCTCAGATGATCACGTCGCAGTTTTTTAAAACATTTTTTTTGACATGGTTGGAAGCTGCATACCAAATGACAATAAAATATTATTATTATTATTATTATTATTATTATTATTATTATTATTATTATTATTATTATTATTATTATTATTATTATTATTATTATTATTATTATTATTATTATTAGTGGAATTAAACAAAGCAAGCTAGAGAACACACTACCAGAGCACAACGGGGACGTTGAAAGTTTATGCGAAATCCATACTTCAAACCTCTGGTAAATGACGGAGCTAGTCGTGGAAATTTAGTGGAAATAAAACTCCGGATCAATCTTTGTAAAATACTCCATTGCAAATTGTGTCAATTGTGCATCTTGAGCGATCAGCATTTGATAAATGCTACTGTGGAGAAATAATGCATGAATAACGAGCCGTTCGCTGCACGTTGCGAGACAGTTTGAGTTTATCCAACCAAAGCACCAATCATCGCGTTACCTGGAACTCCCACAGCACCCAGAATAGGATAGTAAATGGCGAAGAAAGGGTCCGTCACTTGCGCGTGCATTTTTCGGTCAGAACTGAATGTGTTGTCGCTAGCTCAAATGGTTCGGTGTTCTAATCGCATGACCCCCCCTATATATTGCTGAAAACCCCAGTGAGGGAATTAGGTCTCTCCAAGAGACAAGATTAGATTAAAAACATATTAAATAATTCCCTAACGGGCCTTCTGCATTGCCAGCGTAAAGCCACACGCGAACCTCACAGTTTGCTTGGGTATCCAAACCAAAGGTATACATAGAAACATAGAAACATAGAAAATATGTGCAGGAGTAGGCCATTCGGCCCTTCCAGCCTGCACCGCCATTCAATATGATCATGGCTGAACATCCAACTCAGTATCCTGTACCTACCTTCTCTCCATACCCCCTGATTCCTTTAGCCACAAGGGCCACATCTAACTCCCTCTTAAATATAGCCAATGAACTGGCCTCAACTACATTCTGTGGCAGAGAGCTCCAGAGATTTGCCACTCAATGTGTGAAAAATTGCTGGACATAGAATTCACCAATTTTAAATAACGACTGCTATTGCCTTTCTCTTTCCTGTGCACCGTTCGCCCCACTCAACTCCCCCACACCCCCAGTGCCCACCCATTTCTTCCCTTATCCTGCCCCTATTCTCAACACACGGCCCACCCCAGCCTCCTCCAGCTGGCGTTTCATTTCACTGCCCTCATCATCTTATCTGAGACACTCGTGTTTTTGATTTAAATCTTTTTATTTGAATTTCACAGCAATTTGCATACATACAATGATAACAGACAGCGACAGTCAAGGCATAATTGTGCAACAGTATGTAAGCGACCCTCAAAGCCCTTACCCTTACCCACCTTCAACCCACCCAAATCAGGTCGGAACCAAACGGGACAAACAAACATACATACACATCCACACAAATATGGTAAGATAAACGAAACAAAAGGTACTAAAAAAAAGGGGTCACTAATAACAGTAAATAAGTAAGTAATTAAAGAAATAAGTGTGGGGAGGGGGGGGGGGGGGGTTAAGGGGAGAGCAGCTGCAGTAGAGCACTCGTGTTTTTGTTTCATCTCCAGCATTCGTCCCTTGCTCCATCCATCTGCGAATCAAATCCCATCTCACCTGCGTCCATCTATCATGTGCCGGACATTCTACAGTCCCGCACATTTCCCGATGTCTCCCCCTATCTCAATCAGTGTTAAAGAAGGTCCCATCCGAAATGTTACCCATCTATACCTAATAATTGTAAAATGATGATCCTCCACAGGCCCAAATAAACACATTCACAAACATACGCGCGCGAAACATCGGATCAGCCTTTCATGGACCAGCTGAAATATAAAATGTAAGATACCATCGGGTGGCGCCAGCAATGGCTACCTCGCCAACAGTCTGCCTGTCCCTTCCTTCTTCGTTGTTTTAATAGTATGTGTTCAAGGTATGTTTTTGTGTGTTCTTTAGCTTGTTTTCGGCGGCCTTTGCCAGGGGCCGAGCTCAGAGCTCCGACTGCGGGAGCCAGCGGACTTTAACATCGTGGAGTTCGCGGTCTCGGGTTAGGGACTGTTTTCGGGAGCTCCAAGCCGCAGGAGCTTTGACCGCGCCGGCCCCGAGAACTTCGATCGCCCCGACGGATGGTTCTACTGCACCGACCGCGGGAGAATAAAGAGGAAGAAGACTGGGCTCTATTGCCTTCCATCACAATGAGGAATGTGAGGAATCCACTATGGTGGATGTTTATGTAAACTTTTATGTACTTGTGTGACTTGTTACTTTTTTTTCAGCAAGGTTCTATGGTAATTCGCATATCACTGTACTCGTGACAATAAAATACATTTGAAACCTTTGAGACGTCCGTTCAGCTCTATGTTCCGTCCCTCCTCTCTTCAGCCGAGACCCTTTTACCCCCACCCCCCCCTCCTTTCACCCCTAGACTTTGTGATGCGCACCATGAAGTTGATCAAGACAGGATCGTTCAAAATGCGAGTGGCGAATGACCGTGAAAACAGACTATACCGGATTCTTTGAGTTTGCAGAATAGGAAATATCAGAAAGAAAACCCGGGTCTCCAATATCTAGTGACTGGGTTATTGAAAATTGGAAAAGAGAAATCAAATAAAATGAGGAATTAAATAAAAAATTGCGTTAATCTTCGTTGGTAAACACTGGATCTAATAGAATGGGGGATTGAACGGGTTTGATATTAATACAGGTGAAATTATTGGGATGGTTAGTGAAGTTGCTATCTCATGATACCCAATGTAGTGGTGGTCTGCACTTCAGATGCAGAATTTGTGGATGCAATTGTTTAAAAACATATTTTGAACCTCTACAGCTATTGGTATTGTTCTGAATATTGGAGGAAAACAAATGTGACGCCGCTATTTTAGAATCAGAATCAGAATCAGAATCAGAATCAGAATGCTTTATTGTCATTGCATGTGTCACATACAACGAGATTACTGTGTCTCTCCATTTAAAAGAACTTCAAACATTCACATACTCATACTTTTTACACTCCCTCCCTCCCCAAACCCACCCATGGATTCACATTTACATAAATTAACACTGTCTCCCACCCCCCCCCCCCTCCCCTTCCCCATAACCCGCTCCCGAGACAAAGGAGTGAGAGAGAAAATAATGAACTATTGAACCCTGAGCCTCACACGAGACAGTTGCAAAATTCTGGAATCCATCTGAAATACAAATAATGGGATTCAGCAGTCAACATTAATATGTGATAAATAAGTAATATTTGACGAATCTATTCGATCTCTTTAATGACATTGCGAGTAGCATATATAAGGGGAAAGAGAAATATATATTGTATTCAGATTTTCAAAAGGCTTCGTGATAGGTTTTCACACTGTCTTATTAAAAACACTAATGCAAGGAATCGGGTATAGTACGTTGATATGGGTTGATACATGATTATTAGACAGGAAGCAATATGTGGGAATATTTGAACCTTTCTCAGATTGGCAGACCATGACCAATGGAGTACTGCTGGGATAGGTGCTGGACCTTGACAATTCACAACTTTTGTCAAAGATTTGTCTGGGGAACACAGGTCTCAAAGTCTGTTTATGACAGGAAACAATGTGAAGTTGTCAGCAAAATCAACATAAACAAAGACCTATCCCAACATGGTCATGCCATTTTCTCTCCATATTTTAAACATGAACAAAATGTTTTGTTTTAATTATCGATCAACAGCGCGACTAATCTGACATGAACAGCATGGGCAATGCTGACATGCATTCTTAAGTAAGTGCTGAAAGAGTGCTTATATATTGATTATATGTGATTAGCAGGTGGGTGGACAAAGGACAGAGGCGAAAACGAGTTAAGATTGGGAAAAAATGACACAGAAGGGGAATAAAAGGGGATGCATGCGCGTCAGATAGGGTCAAAAGAGGAGTGAAATGTAAATCCAGAAGGAGGGATATAGGTGGAACGAAACGGGGAAAGGGGGAGGGGTGATAGTACAGCAATGGCTGCCTCGCCTATCCCTTCCTTATTTTGGTGTCTGTTTTGTACGTGTTGATTATCTTGTTTTAGTTGTGTGTGTGTGTGTGTGTGGGGGGGGGGGGGGGGGGGGGGGGGGGGGGGCTTTTTCTAATCTCTTCCTCGATTTCCAGGTCGTAACTCCGACCGCACTGCGACCTCACATCGTGGATTTGGAAGTCTTTGAAGAATACCGGCCGGGATTTCCATCGCAGGAGCCTGCAGGACTTACCATCACGGAGCTCGCGAACCCGGTCGGTGGGACATCTTTTGGGCTCCAAACGTGGGAGTTTGCGAAACTTTAACCGCGTAACCCGCGGTCTCTGGTAGAGACGGACATCGGGGAACTACAAGCCGCGGGGACTTTCGAACGCCACGACGCAGGAGTTTCGATTGCCAGGCTGCGGATGGTTCGAATATACCGCGTGGAAATAGACCCACCGGGTCTACGCCGACCAGCGATCACCTCGTACACAAGCACTAACACTAGGTAAAATTCACTGAAGCCAAATATCCTGAGAAAAAAACCCTCTACGTCTTTGGAATGTGGGAGGAAACCAAAGCAACCGGAGAAACCCCACGCGATCACTGAAAAAAACGTACACACTCCGTACAGACGGCACCCGTAGTCAGGATCGAACCCGGGTCTCTGACAGTATAAGACAACAACTCTACCGCTGCGCCGCTGCGCCGCTCTTTGTTGCAAGAGGATTTCAGCACAACATTAACTTTCCGCTGTAAATTGTCCATGACGCACAGGTGAGTTGCGGAGTTTGGAATGAATTTGGATGGGAATGTCGTGGGGAGAATTAAATGTATTATGGTAGGATCAGAGCAAACGGACACTTTCTGAACAGCCTGGAAATATGGCCTACAGACTTGTTCTGTGGTGTTGGATCCTTTGACTGACACCACTTCAATGGAGAGTAACTACACAATATGGCTCATCTGTGCTGTGCGTCATTGTGGATAAACCTCAAGATATTGGTGTGCAATCACAAGTGGATCGGAATGCAAATGAAGCACAGGCCGTTATTATAACGAATGGAGGAGCCTTGGGATATCTTTAAACGACACCTTTGCAGAATTTCTTTTCGTTTTAAGAAAGGATTATTTGGTATCTGGGCAAAGAAACTTAATCGTTGATTCTTGGGATTAATTGGTTGTGTAATGACAAATAATTCAGCGGGTAAATTTATTAGTTGCAGGAGAAAGCAGAAAACGTGGAAACACCCGAGATTCCGAAGTTGTTTGCTAGGGTGCATGAATGCAAGGGTCTTTACCCTCACGAGGGAGTTCAGATGTGGAGGCGGAGCTTCAACATGTGATGAATGAGAAAGGTTAATAGAAACAAAATAACATAGAAAATAGGTGCAGGAGTAGGCCGTTAGGCCCTTCGAGCCTGCACCGCCATTCAATATGATCATGGCTGATCATCCAACTCAGTATCCGGTACCTGCTTTTTCTACATACCCCATGATTCCTTTAGCCACAAGGGCCACATCTAACTCCCTCTTAAATATAGCCAGTGAATTGGCCTCAGCTACATTCTGTGCAGAGAATTCCAGAGATTCTCCGTGTAAAAAATGTCTTTGTCATCTCAGTCCTAAAAGATTTCCCCTTTATCCTTAAACTGTGACCCCTTGTTCTGGACTTCCCCAACATCGGGAACAATCTTCCTGCATATAGCCTGTCCAACCCCTTAAGAATTTTGTAAGTTTCTATAAGATCCCCCCTCAATCTTCTAAGTTCTAGCGAGTTGTCATTGTTCAACATTTTTGGGAGTCTCTACCCAGAGAGCGGTGGGATTGATTGATTAGATATATTCAGAACTGAGGTTGGTTTCCATTGCCAGCCAAAGTACGCTAACCACGCATTTTGGGGGGAAAATTATGAATGAATGGAATTTCACAGTTCCAAATGGATTCACGGTAGTTTGGCCGTATTCGGGGGGGGGGGGGGGGGGGGGGGGGGCGGATGGGTGGACTTCGCGATCAATGGTATGAATACAAAACAGCAGAGCAGAGGGGCAGGCCCATCGGCCCACAATGTCCGTGCTGATTCTTAAGGGGTTGGACAGGCTAGATGCAGGAAGATTGTTCCCGATGTTGGGGAAGTCCAGGACAATGGGTCACAGCTTAAGGATAAGGGGGAAATCCTTTAAATCCGAGATGAGGAGAACTTTTTTCACACAGAGAGTGGTGAATCTCTGGAACTCTCTGCCACAGAGGGTAGTTGAGGCCAGTTCATTGGCTATATTTAAGAGGGAGTTAGATGTGGCCCTTGTGGCCAAGGGGATCAGAGGGTATGGAGAGAAGGCAGGTACGGGATACTGAGTTGGATGATCAGCCATGATCATATTAAATGGCCAGGCTCGAATGGCCGAATGGCTGCACCTAACATGTTTCTATGTTTCTTGAAATCCTGGAAAGCGCGTCCCAACAACATGGAGGGAAGGCATTCGCCACCGAGGCTGACACGTTTCTAGTTGATGGTTCTCTACGATTACCTTACGGCCGAATAAGGAATCAATGTTCCCGACACAACTTTTCGAAAATATTGAAATAGATTTTGTAACTTTCATCACCAAACTCCAATACATTATATCTGCTTGTTCTTTTCATTCTGTTGAGTGTTTTCAGTTTAATTTAGGCAAAGTGATTTTGAATACTGATTTCATGACTTCAATGTTTTCATCATTCTCAGTGGGTATGTTATGGCATTTTTGAATTCTTCTCCGAAACGCATGAACGTAAATGCTTAACTTAAATAAAATAATAGCACGCACGGACAGATAATCAGTCTATAGCCTGCAAAGTACATGGGGAAATGGATTTTAGTTTAATCTCACTTACAGTTGAGATGAAACTCTGCTGAGAGTTCCTGCTCAAAATTTGCAATTAAATCGGGTGGTTCCATCTCTTAGTACTTTAATCACTCTCAATGGGTATGTTATTGCATTTCTGAATTCCTCTCTGAATTTCTTCTGAGTCCCCGCGTAAATACACGTGTTGGTGCAACAGCTGAGAAGCAGCAACGCGTTCGCGCTTTCTTGCAGAATCGACCCCGATGCATAACTACGTTTGCTTATTTTAACGGACAAGAAATTGACAACGTGTGTGGCCCAGAGCACGATGAAATTTCCTGAAATACTGAAGAGCAAAATGATGGATTTCTTACGGTTCACCATCTCGGGGTCTCTCTTATGCTCCCCGTGACTCTGGACCCGGAGCCTCTTGCGGGCTCTGTTGGCCGCCAGGATATCCCTGACCGTCAGAAGGTTGAGCAGTAACAGCAGGACGAAGGGGGCACAGGGGTTAATAATCTGGTCGAGAGTATCAAACATTTTCCAAAAAGGATCAGTGTAGTAACTTGACTTGATCATGCAGTACCAAGGAACACCGTCGTCCATATATAAAGGTCGAAATTCGAAGTAAGTCGGTATATTTCTCACAAAGCTCACAATGCAGACTGACGCTATTACAACAACCGCCATTCTCTCCGTGCAGTATTTTTGTCTCAGCTTTTGGCAACTAATGACGACGAATCGATTGAAAGTGAACGCGACCGTTAACCAGACGGAGCTGTCCCTGACCGCGTAGGACAGAGCGACTTTGACGCTACAGACTGGAGTGATAGAGAGGAAGGAGGCAGGGAAATAAATGGTGGTGGTCCGGTTCAAAATCACCGCCGTCATGAGGACCAGAAGATCGGTCAGCGCCATCGATAGTAAATACCAAGTGATGCAACGGGAGAGACCGCATCTTCCGCGGAACAGGATCCCAATCGTCACCAAGTTACCTAATGTAAAGAAAAAAAAATACTTGAGGAAAACAATTACTCATTGCATACAAATGAGAAGGTTCGCGTCAGATCTAGGTTCAGGGATTGAAATGATGCAGTTTCTCTGGACGTTACACTCCACACTCGAACAAACCTAATCAAAGACCTTTCCCAGCTGGATAATTCCTTTCTCTCCCTAGTCCGGTCGGGCAAACGAAACGGAGGATCGAACGCGCGTAGCACCAGACTCAGAAATAGCTTATGTTATCATCCTTCGGAACGGCTCTGTCATTAGCCAGGATACAGAGATTCCCCTCTACCTCATTGTGGACTTTGGATTGTATCTTCGGATCCGTTAGTGTGTAATACCGAGAACTATGTTCCACACTCTCCATCACTCCCTTCGCTCTGTCTATTAGACCTTGGTTTGGTTTGATTGTATTGATGTATAGTATTATTTGATCGTATTGAATGAATAGCATGCAAAACAAAGTTTTTCGCTGCACCTCGGTACACGTGCTAAAAATAAACCCAAACCTTAAAATAAGTGACCAGGTTTGGGAGGCAGTGTATTATTCAGTATTCAGTATTTTCAGTATTTACTTTAATGTCATTTTAACTGAGTACTTACATACACAGATGAAACGAAAAACAATGTTTCTCCATCAGTTCCCATCAGTGCGGTTAATAAAAACAGAATAAATACATATAGCTTTAAAAATTAAAATTACCATATCTAAAATAGGCCTAAAAATTGAAATAATAAGACATTCAGTCCGAACAGTGACTTTGCTTTGGCAGGTGCCCAGCTGTCAAAGTATGGGCGAGGTTAGATGTGTTGGTGTATGATATATGGGGAGGGGACACAGTCCGTTAACCAGTCTTATTGCCTGCGGAAAGAAGCTGTGTAGCATCCTGCTGGTTCTGCAGCTCATGCTCCTGTACCTCTCATCCGATGAATATCAGCTGGGAGTTCTGACAAAGCCTGAGCACAAAGCTATATTTTCAATTCAGCATATAAACTCAGATTCCCGTGGCAGCGTCCGAAATCTTTCTCCCCGAAAGTATAGATCGGCAATCCGAGAACTGCGTTACCGTCTTTTAAATATGACTGGAATTGTCCAAAGTACGCATGATAATACAGTCGTGAAAATCGCAAATCCTGGAAAATTCCGCACTGAAAATATCTGGTTAATGACAAGGTCGTGGAAATTCTATGGAAATAAATCTCCTACTCAAATCTCCTGCTTTGTAAAATACAAAATTGTGCCATCGTACATATTGAGCAATCAGCATTTGCTCGTTGCTACCTGCCGAGAACAACGCGTGAAAAACGGGCTGTTTGCCATTATCCGCCGACAGCATCAATCATCACAGGACGTTACCTGGAACTCCAACAGCTCCCAGAATAGGGTAGTAAAGGACGAAGAAAGGGTCCGTCACTCGCCCGTGCATTTTTTTCAGTCACAACAATGCGTAGTCTCAAGCTCCAGAGATCCCACTGGCTCGGTGTTGTAATATAGCGTGACCTTTTATAGCGTTTGAAATCCCAGAGAGGGAATTCGGGCTCGCCAAGAGATGCCATTACATTCAAGAAAAAAAAAACACAATTAAAAATCCTCTCCTGGGCCTTCTCCATTGCCACCGTCAGGCCACACTGGAAGAAGGGCACTTCGTATTCCGTGTGGGTATCTTACAACCTTTGACCATTGAATTCTCACATTTTGAATAATACTCCTTTTTCCGTTCTCTTTTCCCGAGGCCATGAATAAGCGACAATTCCGTTTGGGATCCCCCTTCAGACCACCGTTTGTTGTAGGGAGGAGAAACGAGAAACTAGATAAGGGCACGATAAAGCCTGGCAAGTGATAGGTGGATAAGCGGAGGAAGGTTTTGATTGACTGATTTTGTGGACAAAAGCCAGAGATTAATAGTAGACAAGAGGGTGATAGAAGCGGACAAGTCGTATACAGCGAAACAAGACGATGTCAGATAAGGAGGGGGCGTGAAAAGGGAGTAAAGTATATAAAGCCGGAGAGAGGGATAAAGGGGGAAGTGAGGAAGGAGGAGATGTGGTGGAAGAAATGGGTGGGTCCCGGGTCCCGGACGGAGGCATTCACAGGAATGAGACAGTGGACAATAGACAGTAGACAATAGGTGCAGGAGTAGGCCATTCGGCCCTTCGAGCCAGCACCGCCATTCACTGTGATCATTGCTGATCATCCACAATCATCCACAATGCACAAAGTCCACAACAAGCCAGCTCCTCAACATAACGCAACATATCGAAGATGGCTTCGAACAAGGGCAAATGACGGGAGCAATGTTTGTCGATGTGTCAGCAGCATCCAACACTATCAACCACAAACGACTCCTCTACCAGATCCTTGAGATGACAAAAGATCCGCATCTAACCGAGCTAATGCAAACGATGCTCCAAAATCGAAGGCTCTTTGTCGAGAAAGGAGGGAAACGGAGCAGATGGCGAAGACAGAAGAGCGGCCTCCCTCAAGGAATTGTTCTGGTGCCGATCCTGCACAACATCTACTCCGCTGACCAGCCAACTGACTTGGTAACTATGCGTTTGATCTATGCTGATGATCTCTGTATAACAGCACCGGGTACACAGTTCCAAGATGTTGAGAGAACGCTGACAGAGGCACTCGCCGCTTTATCTTCATACTATGAGGAAAACCAGCTGCGTGCCAACCCATCGAACACACAGGCCTGTGCATTCCACTTGAGGAACCAATAGGCCGACCATCAAATACACGTCACATGGCGAGGACTCCCACTAACCCATTGCCCAAACCCTGTCTACATTGGAGTCACAGTCCAGCGCTGCTTAACATTCAAGGCACATGTGGAAAAAACTAAAGCAATTGAGGGCACCCAGAACAAAATATTGAACAAACTCACCACCACCAACTGGGGTGCCAAACCAACAACAGTACGTAATACAGACTTAGCATCCTGCTCCCCTCTGCTGCAGAATACTCCTGCCCTGTTTGGGAAAGATCTACACGTGCAAAGAAGATAGACTCATCCTTGAATGCCAGCTGCCACTGGCATCACTGGTTGTCTCCGATCTACCGACATAAGCAACGTCTACCTAAATGATGAGGTACCAATAAGCTAGCCAATAATATAACAGATAGCAAAATCTTATTTAGGTATGTGAAGAGGAAAGAAAGTAGTTTAGACTAAAGTTGTACTCTTGAAGACTGAAACAGGTGAATCTATTATAGACAACAAACAATAGCTGTAGGAGTAGGCCATTCGGCCCTTCGTCAGCACCGCCACTCAATGTGATCATGGCTGATCATCCACAATCAGTACTCCGTTCCTGTCTTTTCCCCATACCCCCCTGACTCTGCTATCTTTAAGAGACCTATTTAGCTTTCTCTTGCGAGGGGTGCAAGGAAATGGCAGACGAGTTGAACAGGTACTTGGGATCCGTCTTCACTAAGCAAGACACAAACAATTTCCCTGAAGTACTGGTGGCCAGAGGATCTAGGGTGACGGAGGAACTGAAGAAAATTCACATAAGGCAGGAAATGATGTTGGGTAGACTGATGGGACTGAAGGCTGATGAATTCCCTGGGCCTGATGGTCTGCATCCCATCGTACGTAAGGAGGTGGCTCTAGAAAACGTGGACGGATTGGTGATCATTTTGCAAATTTATATAGATTCAGGATCAGTTCAGGAAGGCAGATTATTATCTGAATGGTGTCAAGTTGGACACGCAAGAATGTTGCGAATCTATGGAATTCTCTGCCTCAGAAAGCAGTGGAGGCCAATTCTCTGGTTGCTTTCAAGAGAGAGTTAGACAGAGCTCTTAAAGATAGCGGAGTCCGGGGATATGGTGAGAAGGCAGGAACGGGGTACTGAATGTGGATGATCAGCCATGATTACAGTGAATGGCGGTGCTGGCTCGAAGGGCCGAATGGCCTACTCCTGCACCTATGCGAATGTGGATGCTCTTTGTGGATTTTAGCTCAGCTTTTAATACAATCATTCCGGACATTCTCATTGGTAAACTGGTCACTCTCGGCCTCCCCACTCTCACATGTGCCTGGATAAAGGATTTCCTCACCAACCGGCCCCAGACTGTGAGACTCGGCCCCCACCTCTCCTCCACTCGCAGGTTGAGTACCGGTTCCCCACAGGGCTGTGTGCTAAGCCCCCTCTTATACTGTCTCTACACCTACGACTGTAGTCCGGCCCACAACAACAACCGCATCGTCAAATTTGCTGACGACACTACTGTAGTCGGACTTATTTCAAAGGGAGACGAGGCAGCCTACAGAGAGGAAGTCCTGAAGTTGACAACCTGGTGCTCAGAAAACAATCTGGCTCTGAACACCAGGAAAACAAAAGAGCTCATTGTCGACTTCAGGAGGCACAGCACCGACTTCGTCCCCCTACACATCAACGGCGAGTGTGTGGAGAGGGTCAACACCTTCCGGTTTCTCGGCGTCCATATCGCTGCTGATATCTCCTGGACGGACAACACGACAGCGGTCATCAAGAAGGCTCAGCAGCGGCTGCACTTCCTGAGGGTCCTCAGGAAGCACAACCTGGACTCTAACCTGCGGCTGACCTTCTACCGCTCGTCCATCGAGAGCCTGCTGACATACTGCATTACAGCATGGTATGGCAGCTGCACCATGGCAGACAGGGAGAGGCTTCAGAGGGTAACTAGGACAGCGCAGAGGATCATTGGCTGCCCTCTCCCCTCCCTGATGGACATCTACACCTCCCGCTGCCTTAGCAGGGCAAAAAAGATCATCAAAGACAGCTCCCATCCTGCGTTTGGACTGTTCGACCCGCTGCCCTCTGGAAGGCGCTATAGGTGCATCAAATCCAGGACAAACAGACTCAGAAATAGTTGCTTCCCGAGAATTATAACTACTATTAATTCTAATTCACACATGCACTGACTTCACTGCCCAACACCACGGACTTCCATCTGTATATATGTATATATGTATGTAGCGCCGCAGAAATTGTGCACCCCCCCCCCCCCCCACCCCCCCCCTTCTCCCTTCTGTTTTTTGTTTTTCTGTTTCTTGTTTTTTGTGCTAAATTGTATGTATGCACTGAGTACGAGCAGCTTTCAGTTTCACTGTACATGTATAGTGACAATAAATGGCATATCATATCATCTATTGTCTATTGTCTATTGAACATGATGCCAAGTTAAAATCTTCTCCTCTGCTGTACGTGACACACATCCCTATATTCCCTGCATATCCATGTGCCTGTCTAAAATCTTGTTCAATCTGGCTGTCTCTATTTGTCTTCACCGCCACCCCCGGCAGCGCGTAAAAAACCCCAAACTGTGCCATGTCTCATCTTAAAAACATTCCCCCTGGTCCTTGAAATTTCCACCCTGGGGAAAAGGATGCCTTGCTTTGCCTCCAGTCATTTTATACATCTTTCTAGTCTCCACACGAACCCCGTCGTTCAAAAGAAAATGATCCGATTTTTCCAACGGCTCCATGTAGCTAATACACCCAAATCTGGTTTGCATTCTGGTAAAGCTGTTTCGCATGAATTTGGGCCGAATAAAAGAGGATTTGAGTATCGGAATAGTGTTAGTGGTGGGTGATGGCTGTTGCGGAAGCAGTCGGCTGTTGGTCTGTGAACAGCGCTGTATTTCGCGATGACATCACGCCTCTAACTTGGTCTCCGAATCTGAGGAAACACATTCTTGCCATAGAGGGAGTATAGGGAGGTTCACCAGACTGATTGATGGGATGTCAGGACTTTCATATGAAAAAAAGACTGGATAGACTCGGCATGTACTCGCTAGAATTTCGAAGATTGAGGGGGGATCTTATAGAAACGTACAAAATTCTTAAGTGGTTGGACAGACTAGATGCAGGAATATTGTTTCCGATGTTGGGGAAGCCCAGAACAAGAGGTCACAGTTGAAGGATAAGGGGGAATTCTTTTAGGACCGAGATGAGAAAAACATTTTTCACACAGAATCTCTGGAATTCTCTGCCACAGAATGTAGTTGAGGCCAGTTCATTGGCTAAATTTAAGAGGGAGTTAGATGTGGCCCTTGTGGCCAAGGGGATCAGGGGGTATGGAGAGAGGGCAGGTACGGGATACTGAGTTGGATGATCAGCCATGATCATTTTGAATGGCGGTGCAGGCCGAATGGCCTACTCCTGCACCTATTTTCTATGTTTCTATGTTTCTAACCATTGAAGGAAAATTAACTAGTGCTGAGAAACGCCGCATTCTGTTCGCGTACATGAATGGACGAACGGTAAATGGTTTTCCCAAGTTTCCATTCAATACTCCGAGCCAATGGAGCCAAGTGACGTCATGCTCTTCGCTGTTCTGAAATTGAAAGATGGGAACAATTGCAGCTGAATCATTTAAGGTGTTTATTGAAAATATGCTGGACCAAATTCCCTCCCTGGGGGTTTCATGCAATATATAAGGTGATCCTGCGACTGCAATACAGATCAGGGTGTTCTTTGGAACTTGAGACTACACATGAGAAGTTAACAGGAAAAATGCACGCGCAAGTGACGAACCCTTTCTTCGCCATTTACTATCCTGTTTTGGGCGCTGTCGGAGTTCCAGGTAACCTCCTGTGATAATTGGTGCTGTGGAGTCAAAACTGTCTCTGTACTCGATGGAAATAGCATGTTTTATTTCGCACGCTGTTCCCTGTAGAATCATCTACCGATTGCTGCTCGGTCGGTCGGTTGGTACAAATTGCATTGAAATATTTTACATAGATTGAACCGGAGTTTTAATTCCACGAATTAAACACGATGGTGTTGTGGAAGTGCGTTTCCTTCCTATTTTGTTTAATTCCAGTTATAGTGAAAAGATCTGTACTTTCGGTGAGAAGGGTCTCGGTCTCCGTCGCGGGAATCAACGATTGTAATTTGAACGGAAGCTCCAGCGTTGTCCTGGGACATTGAGAGAACACGCAGCTGCAATTTGTAAATTGTCCCTAGAGTGTGTAGGATAACACTCAGTTCTTAGGGCTAAAGGATTCAAGGGATATGGGGAAAAAAACAGGAACGGGGTACTGATTTTAGATGATCAGCCATGATCATATTGAATGGGGCTGCTGGGTCAAGGGGCCGAAGGGCCTACTCCTGCACCTATGTTTCTACGTTTCTATGTTTCTAAACCACATTAAACACGTGCAAAACAAAACAAATGCTTCAGTCGCAGCGAGCTGGGCAGAATCTGTGGAGGGAATAGATAGGTAACATTAAATCGTGTTCATTTACTTTCTCGTTTAGGTTTATTGTTGTCACATATATGGAGGTTACCGAGAACGCTGTTAAAAGGCAAAATATTGTGTTCAGTATAACACCGCTAAGGTGTCCGAGGCAATGTTCAATGTCTGCAATGAGATAGTGGGGGGGGGGGGGGGGGGGGGGGGGGGGGGGGGGGGGGGGGGGGGGGGGGGGGGGGGGAGGGGAGGGATGGGGGGGACTGTACCCTAGCCCATAGAAGGTCCGTTCAGGAGTCCGATAACGGCGGGGAAGAAGCTACTTCTGAGTCCGGTGGTGCGAGACTTCGACCCTCTGTATCGCCTGCCCGACCGGAGCAGGGAGACGAAGGAATGACCGAGCTGGGAAAGGTATTTGACTCTGCTTGTTCCAGTGTGGAGTGTAACGTCCAGAGGAACTGTGTAATTTGAACATCTGAACATAGATCTGATGTAAAATATCCCATTTGTGCGTGCCGCCTGTCCAATGATGAATATACGTTTTATTGACGTATTTTCTTCAAACTAGGTAACTTGGTGACGATTGTGATCCTTTCCCGTGGAAGGTGCGGTCTCTCCCGCTGCATCACTTGGTACCTACTGTCGATGGCGCTGGCCGATCTTCTTGTCCTCATCATGGCGGTGCTATTGAACCGGATCACTAACATTTATTTCCCTGCCTCTTTCCTCTCCATCACTCCAGTCTGTTGCCTTAAAATCGCTCTATCGAACGGAGCCAGGGACAGCTCCGTCTGGTTAACGGTCGCGTTCACCTTCAATAGATTTATAGTCATTTGTTACCAAAAGTTGAAACATAAATACTGCACGGATAAAATGGTGGCTGCTGTAATAGTGACAGTCTGCGTCGTGAGCTTTTTGAAAAACATACCGTTTTATTTCGTGTATGGCCCTTTATATATACATGACGGTGTACCCTGGAAGTGCATCGCCAGGGAAAGGTACTATACAGATCCTTTGTGGAGATTGTTTGATACTGCCGACCATATTATTAATCCATGTATCCCCTTCGTCCTGCTGTTACTGCTCAACGTTCTGACCGTCAGGGATATCCTGGCGGCCAACAGTGCCCGCAAGAGGCTCCGGGTCCAGAGCCATGGGGAGAATGAGAGCGACCCCGAGATGGAAAACCGGAAGAAATCCATCATTTTGCTCTTCAGTATTTCAGGAAGTTTCATCGTGCTTTGGACCACGCATGTTGTCAATTTCTTGTACGTGCAATTTTCGAAAACCGACTATGCATCAGGGTCGATTCTGCAAGAAAGCGGGAACGCGTTGCTGCTTCTGAGCTGTTGCACCAACACGTGTATTTATGCGGGAACTCAGAAGAAATTCAGAGAAGAATTCACAAATGCAATAACATACCCGTTGAAAGTGATTAAAGTACTGACGAGATGAAACCACGCGATTTAATTGCAAATTTTGAGCAGGAACCCGCAGCAAAGTTTCTTCACTGAGTATTGCTCTAGTCGTTTTCGTCGAAAAACTGTAAGCGAGATGAAACTAAAATCCATTTCTCCATGTACTTTGCAGGCTATATAGACTGATTATCTGTCCGTACGTGCTATTATTTTATTTATGTTAAGCATTTACGTTCTTACGTTTCGGGGGAGAAAGCGACACCTTGTTATTCAAAGGTCTTTCGTTGTCTCGTGTACCAATTAGGGTACAGTGATATTTGAATTACCATATAGCCACACTAACAAAAAAAGCAACAAGCTACACAATTACATTAAAGTTAATATAAACATCCACCACAACGGATTCCCACATTCCTCCCTGTGATGGAAGGCAATAAAGTCCAATCTTATTCCCTCTTTATTCTCCGGCGGTCACGGTCGAAGCCCCCCCCCCCCCCCCCCCCCCCCCCCCCCGTCGTCGGGGCAAAAGTTTCTGCCAACATAAAACAAGTCACGGAACTCTAATACATACATTGAACACATACTATTAAAACAACAAAGAAGGAAGGGACAGGCAGAGTGTTGGCGAGGCAGCCACTGATGGCGCCACCGGTGACAACATATTTTATTTCGTGTATGGTCCTTTATTATTCCTGTAATGTTCAGGGAAGACGTTTGATTTGTTCACGAGGTATAATGGCAACATTTTGTCTGGGCTTAAATTACCACGCGTAATTATCCTCAAGCCAGACTTTGTTTTTGTTTCTGAGTTTTAGAATTCTGCAAGAATTCAAGATGAATTTCGGGGAAAACCTCTGCATTTTTTTTGCAATCATAACACACCGGATTTTAAACCACAATCTCTTTGAAACTAAAGCCCCGAGTAGTACCGCAGAGTACACAAGATGAGCGAATCTCTTCCTTGTTCGTTGCGCACGGAAATGTTGAAGTTGAATAGATGCGACAATTACAATTCATCAACTGTATTTAAAATTCGTCTTGCAACTTACTTCAAAATTTAAAAATACAATAACATACTCACGGAGCATGACTCCAATATCGAAGTCATTAAATCACTTTTTAAAATTACTGGTGAGTATGTTATTGATTCCCATTCCCACGCCCTTCCAAAGTAAGGCCACAAGCTAACTGGAGGAATAGCACCTTATATTCCGCTTGCTTAAGGAAGGTAGACAAAAGTAAGTAAGTTAATGTTTATTTATATAGCACTTTTAAATCAAATCACGTTGAAGCCAAAGTGTTTACAGAGAATAAATTAGATTACCATACACCCATAAAAAATAAAAAGAAGAGAAGAAGGGTCTCGACCCGAACCGTCGCCTATTCCTTCTCTCCATAGATGCTGCCTCACCCCTGAGTTTCTCCCGCACTTTTGTCTACCTTATATTCCGCTTGGGTAGCTTACAACCCAACGATATAAACATTGAATTCTCCGATTTTAATAACACCCTCCTCTCTCTTTCCAGCGGGCGGGTGGATCTTACTACATATT
The DNA here is from genome assembly GCF_028641065.1 of Leucoraja erinaceus. Taxonomy (NCBI): domain Eukaryota; kingdom Metazoa; phylum Chordata; class Chondrichthyes; order Rajiformes; family Rajidae; genus Leucoraja; species Leucoraja erinaceus. The sequence goes on along the minus strand of NC_073391.1, from coordinate 44,869,513 downwards.
TACAAACCACACCTGTAGAACGTACGATTTTCTTTTTGTTTTAAAGGATGGAAATGAGCTGCCGTCATTGGCACGGGGTTCCCGTTGAGTCTTGGGTACAGTGGTTCTGGCGTGAGAAATAATTCAGCAGGCGGATTATTGTTTAGAGGAATAAGAGTTACAGAATTGCAGAGTTAGAGAGTTACAGGAATAAGAGAATACAGAATACCTGGTGGAAACCCACAGGGTCGAGAGGAGGCCGTGCAAACATCACATAGATTGCAGTGGAAGTCAGAACCACACCTGGGCTCACTGGAGATTCGAGGGCCACACCACTAACTGCTCGGCCACTGAGCCAGCCTGTTCCTTCTCTGCGCCCAGCACTTGCCCATTCAAATAAATGTTTACCATCCTCATCAATGGTAGGAACTTTATGAACGATGTTGCAAGGAGAAACCTGGGGTGCAAGTTTATAGCTCACTGATAGTGGTGACACAGTCAGATGTTGTGGTGAAGGAGGCATTTGGAATGCTTGCCTTCAATGGCCGAGTCATTGAGAATAAGAGTTGGGACGTCACGTTGAGACTTACATATGCTCGTCATTGGGAGAATTGTGTGCAGTTCTTGTCAGCACACGATCGGAAGGATGTAATCGCAAAATAGAGTGTGCAGAAGAGTTTCGCCAGGATGTTACCTGCAGTGGAGGGCTGCCTTTATAAGGAGAGATTGGATGATCCGGGCTTCTCCTTACTGGAACTCCATCCCTTCATCCAGGGCAAGAGGGGAGAGATGTAAAGGAGGTCTGGGAGTTACGTTTTTCCACTGAGATTGGTTGTTTCCGGGGACGGGTTTGCCCAGCTCACGTATGTTATGAGCGCACTCATGTAATTTGCCTGGAAAACACACAAAAACGTTTTTCAAGGCAATTCTGTACACCTTATAATAATGAAACAAAAATAAAAGTTGATGAAACTTTGGCACTTGTACCTAGCTGGATACAGTGAATTCTATGATTTTGCGTGCAAAGTCCACAAAAGAGTCGCCACAAAGCTGACAACATATTTACAAAAAGTACTAGTCCCTTCTTGTAAGTTTGTCGGCGCCTTCGTGGTACTCTTTTGTGTACTTTGTATGCAAAAACGATGAATTTCACTGCACCTAGTTACTAAGTGACAATAAAGTATCACCAATGTTTGGTTTGTTTTATTTTTACTAAAGGTGTACAGGGATACCTTAAAAAACACGCAGTTTTGTATACTATCCAGGCAAATTACAACATACATGAGTGTAATCAGAGCAGACGTGAGCACAGCAGATAGCGCACAAAAGAGAAACACAGCCTGCATAATCAATTCTTGTAACATCACCATTGCTAGCTTTGGCTAGCAATAATAAACAAGCCCGCTCTGCACTTATACTCTGGCTAATCATCCTAAATTAATGTTCCTTGGCTGGGAAGGGTTTCTCTCTATTTACTGTGTCGTAATTTTAATACCTGCTTCATATTGCCCCAGCCTTTTTTCGATTCAGGGCAATAATTAGACTGAATCTCAATTTCTAAATTTGCGGTTGACATGAAAGTGTGCAGAGGACTAAGGAGAACTGTGTAAATTCCAGAACGTTATTAAATTTTCAGAATGCCTAGGCAAAGGAATTCAATACAGGCAAATGCAAGGCCAGAATAGGAGGGTCATTTCTCATTTAGAAGGTATGTTTGTATGTAGGACGGAAAAAAAACAAAGCGATCTCAGGATACAGATGTGACTATGGGCGGCACGGTGGGATATGGGTGGAAACTGGAGCACCTGGAGTTAAGCCATGTGGTTACAGGGAGAACGTGCAAACTCCCCACAGACAGCACCCGAGGTCAGAATGATCAAACCCGGTTCTTGGTGCTGCGGGGCAGCAGCTCTGTCCGCTGCGCCACTGTTCCTGCTCTAAAAGCATTGTTCAAAATATTTGCCGAGTAGATTGAAATAGATAGATTTACAATGAGATGTTTCACTGACACTGTGAATGTGGAGCATATGCATGGAAAACCTCACCAGTATCTTGAGCATCCCAGATTGTTCAGCAATCCCAGACACACTTTCAGCCAAGGGACATGGCAATATAAGATCTCAATTAGCCTTCTCCCTGAAAATTCAAGGACTGAACAATCCACATACCCAATGAAAAGTTTTGATTTCCAACCAGTTAGGGCTGTGGTGTGCATTGTCACATCTCAAGTTCAAGTGAGTTTATTGTCATGTGTCCCTGATAGGACAATGAAATTCTTGCTTTGCTTCAGCACAACAGAACATAGTAGGCACTTACTACAAAACAGATCAATGTGTCCATATACCATAATGTAAATATATACCCACACGAATAAATAAACTGATAAAGTGCAAATAACAGATAATTGGTTATTAATAATCAAAGTTTTATCTGAGCCAGGTTTAATAGCCTGATGGCTGTGGGGAAGTAGCTATTCCTGAACCTGGTTGTTGCAGTCTTCGGGCTCCTGTACCTTCTACCTGAAGGTAGCAGGGAGATGAGTGTGTGGCCAGGATGTTGTGGGTCTTTGATGATACTGCCAGCCTTTTTGAGGCAACGACTGCGATAAATCCCCTCGATGGAAGGAAGGTCAGAGCCGATGATGGACTGGGCAGTGTTTACTACTTTTTGAAGTCTTTTCCTCTCCAGGGCGCTCAAGTTGCCGCACCAAGCCTAATTCTCTTTCAAATGAAAGTAAATATTATCCTCACAATATTAGACCATCCACACCTGCATGCACCAGGATTTAGACAAATTTCAAATATAGGCTGATGAATGGCAAGTACTATTTGCATCGCAAATTTGCCAAGCAATGACAACCTTCAACATGAATGAGTCTAACCTTTTACCCTTGATAATGCCTGGCCATCCCACTATGAATACCTCACCATAGACCAGAAACTCAACCGGATCAGTTACGCAAATACCATAGCTACAAGAGCAGAAAATTTAGGGGGATCTTATAGAAACTTACAAAATTCTTAAGGGGTTGGACAGGCTAGATGCAGGAAGATTGTTCCCGATGTTGCGGAAGTCCTGAACAAGGGGTCACAGTTTAAGGATAAAGGGGAAATATTTTAGGACTGAGATGAGAAAAACATTTTTACACAGAGTGGTGAATCTCTGGAATTCTCTGCCACAGAATGTAGTTGAGGCCAGTTCATTGGCTATATTTAAGAGTGAGTTAGATGTGGCCCTTGGGGCGAAAGGGATCAGGGGGTATGGAGAGAAAGCAGGTACACGATACTGAGTTGGATGATCAGCCATGATCATATTGAATGGCGGTGCAGGCTCGAAGGGCCAAATGGCCTACTCCTGCACCTATTTGCTATGTTTGTATGTTTCTATGTCAGAGACTAGGCATTATTTAACGACCGACTCACCTTCTCACACACCAAAATGTTTTCATCATCTGCAAGTCAGGAGCATAATGGAATTCTCTCCACTTGCCCGAGTGAGTGTTCTATGTGTATTCCCTGTACAATTGCAGTTGGTCACCTTTACCCTTTCTTTGCAAATACACCTGGCAACATATAATTTGCCTTCCAAATTTCCTGTCATCTGCGTTTCATGTACAAGGACATCTAAATCAATGTGAACACAAATATTTCGAATCTCTCACCACTCAAAGATACTCAGCATTCTTGTCTTTCGAATGAAAGAGGATTACCATCTATTGTGCCACACTCTGTATCATCATTAGACTTCAGACTTCAGAGTTTATAGATGCAGCTTGGAAACAGTGTACATGGGTCTTATATCAGTGGGTCAGACAGCATCTCTGGAGGGCATGGATAAGTAACGTATTAGGTTAGGACTCTTCAGACTGATTGTACGGGGATCTCAAATCTCTGGCCTCGTTCCAGCCATCTGCTTATCAATTGCTCCCCCCTCGCATGTGTCCACCTTTTATCTGCCATCTTGCCTCTCCTGTCTTCCATCTTCCTTTCTCCACCCTATAATCAGTAGCTGCGCCGCAAGTCCTCCATATCACTTTGCGAGAGTTCTTCTCTCAGTCAGGTAACATAATTTTCAATCCCTCTTAAACTATGTCCGTGACTTTTAATCTTCTGACTTCAGCTGGCTCTAGAACAGATTTCTCTATATTACCACATGTAGCCCATCTGCATTTTCAAATATCTGCTTTTCTTTTTTAACTAAGGAGACCTAGCTGAAATTCTACAGTCCTGGTAAGAGACTGGAATGTTGTGATTCGATTTGCATCCTTAGGAAGTGATGGAGGGAGGGCTGAAAAATGTTCACTAGATTATTTCCAGGATTTTCTGATGACGAACAATTAAGCAGACAACTCAAGAATTTGCAATCTAGAATATATTTTCTTAATCGTGACATTTTTCAGTCATCCTCACAGCAGACAGCGATTTGGCCCGGCAAGCCTATGCCAGCTGTCAAAGTAATCCTATTGACCCCCTTGTAATCTATTCTCACATTTACAATTACATTCCCTGATTCTCCTGTTACCCATCTACATAATTGAGGAGGTAACGGTGGCCAATTAACTGAACAACAAGCAAACCCTTGAGATACCCTCATAGCAAAAGGATTTGAGCATAGGAGCAGGGAGGTTCTACTGCAGTTGTACAGGGTCTTGGTGAGACCGCACCTGGAGTATTGCGTACAGTTTTGGTCTCCAAATCTGAGGAAGGACATTATTGCCATAGAGGGAGTGCAGAGAAGGTTCACCAGACTGATTCCTGGGATGTCGGGACTGTCTTATGAAGAAAGACTGGATAGACTTGGTTTATACTCTCTAGAATTTAGGAGATTGAGAGGGGATCTTATAGAAACTTACAAAATTCTTAAGGGGTTGGACAGGCTAGATGCAGGAAGATTGCTCCCGATTTTGGGGAAGTCCAGGACAAGGGGTCACAGCTTAAGGATAAGGGGGAAATCCTTTAAAACCGAGATGAGAAGAACTTTTTTCACACAGAGAGTGGTGAATCTCTGGAACTCTCTGCTGCGGAGGGTAGTCGAGGCCAGTTCATTGGCTATATTTAAGAGGGAGTTAGATGTGGCCCTTGTGGCTAAGGGGATCAGAGGGTATGGAGAGAAGGCAGGTACGGGATACTGAGTTGGATGATCAGCCATGACCATATTGAATGGCGGTGCAGGCTCGAAGGGCCGAATGGCCTACTCCTGTACCTAATTTCTATGTTTCTATATGGGAGGAAACTAGAACAACTGGGCTGCAAGGAGAACGTGCAAACTTAGCAAAGACAGGAACCAGAGGTCAATACTCAACCAGGGGCTCCAGAGCCGAGCCAGGTACACTACCTATGTAGAATAAGTAATCTCACTGACATGCTAAATTCTGAAGAGGTATGACGAATGTGCAAGGATACATTTCCCCTGGTTGGAGGTATAACAAAATATGAGCAGGCTTGGTGATATGGATCAATAACGGGGGAAGAACACTCACACAATATTAGATTAATAATACAAAAACTTTTATTAAAACCAAACAACCCAACAGCAAAATAAACACAGATCTTTCTACGTCTTTCAACTGCAAAAGCTCATTAAAAAGTTACTTGCAAAAAGCTTGTCAGGGACTCCTTCCATAGGCGCTTGGCCTGAAGATTTTTCAAAGTATCTTGAAGTCTGTGGGTCTTGGCGTCAATCCAAAATCACAGCCTGAGGCGAAGCTCGCTCACGTAAAACTATACATCCACGACTCTACCCTAATCTACAAACAGTTTTGGGAACTAGCTGTTCTTCTCAGTGAGCCAAATTATTTTTTCTAGCACCTAATGGTTTTACTAAGCGATTCTGTGTGATTTACATGTAGGATAGTTACCAGATATCTCAATTTCAACTGAAAAGCCTGTTTAGTCCTTACATTAGAGGGAATCAATTTTTAAAAGAAGGGACTGTTCATTCAAGATTCAGATCTTGATTGCCCAGATGGCACTGAATCTCTGAAAGGAACGCACAGTGGCAGAGTTGTTGCCTTACAGCGCCTGACACCGAGGTTCGATCCTGACTACGGGTGCTGTCTATACGGAGTTTGTACATTCTCCCTGTGACTGCGTGGCTTTTCTCCCACACTGAAAAGGCATGCAGGTTTGTAGGTTAATTGACTGGTAAAAAATTGTAAATTGTCCCTAGTGTTACTGGTGCTAGTGTAGGAGGCGATCGCTGGTCAGCATGGGCTTGGTGGGCCAAAGGGCCTGTTTCTGCGCAGTATCTTTAAAGTCTAAAGTAAAGTTATTGGGTATATTTGAGAGGAGAACTGACAGTGATTTTGTCGGAATCAAGGAGTTTAAGGGGTGGTACAGTGAAATGGCACTGAGGTTCAGATCAACCCTGCTGGTGTTGACTCTGTGGCAGTTACAGGGTGTACAATGGCCGACTCCAAATTCCAAATATACATTGCCTGAGAAGTTTTTAAGAGGAACTGCAGATGCTGGAAAATCGAAGGTACACAAAAATGCTGGAGAAACTCAGCGGGTGCAGCAGCATCCATGGAGCGAAGGAGATAGGCAACGTTTCGGGCCGACACCCTTCTTCAGACTGATAGGGGGTGGGGGTAGGCGGGGGAGAAGGAAGGAAAAAGGAGGAGGAGGAGGAGCTCGAGGGCTGAGGGAGAGGTAGGAAGGGAAGGAGACAGCAAGGGTTAACAGAATTGTGAGAATTCAATGTTCATGCCACTGGGATGCAGGCTCCCCAAGCGGAATATGAGGTCTTGGCGTCAATCCAAAATCACAGCCTGAGGCGAAGCTCGCTCACGTAAAACTATACATCCACGACTCTACCCTAATCTACAAACAGTTTTTGAGGTGCTGTTCCTCCAATTTCTGGTGTTGCTCACTCTGGCCGTGGAGGAGGCCCTGGACAGAGAGGTCGGATACGGAATGGGAGGGGGAGTTGAAGTCCTGAGAAGTGGACTTACCCAAAGTTGACTTGTTTGGGACTGCACCTCCTTTGCAATACTGTGAAGGATAATATCCCAGTTGCCTTCCCAATTTTCTTGCCACATTCACCTACAAACGTCACGTTTCTCATGTGAAGTCACACAGATCTCTCAGAACATAGGGCTTTAATATTTTTATCCCATTGTTTCACTACATTTTCTACTCTTCCTGCCATAACGTGGAACCTCCCATTTCTAAATAATCAGCTCCACTGGCCATCGTTTTACCATTTTATTTCACCCACATGTATCCCTTAGTATCTATGTGTCCTCCTCACAACATAGTTAACCACCCATCTTTGCACTGTGAGCAAACCTTGATGGAAAACGCTCAGTCAGCTGTGTAAAATGACTTTTAAGATGCGACACAAATATCCTATGATGCTGCTATGTCCGATTTGATTACTAAACATACTTCTGCAGTCCTTACCGGACATCTGTTGATAATTCTAACACTGTACTACAAAACCATTCATATTTCACCTTAGACTACTTTCAGTACATTTAGTTTATCATTAAAAAAATCAAGGCTTTAACATTAAAGTGCAATGCTGAAAAAACATAATACTAAAACATAAATATCAGTAATTACCCTGCAACGGAATAGACATATGGACATAGTATTCAATAATGCCATTGATAGATATTAAACAGGCTCCTCCATTTTTTTAAACGTTATCGTAGTTCCACAACATATTCTGTCGCATGTGCCCATTGCCTCTCTTTTGATTCTTTTGCTGACACCAGGGACTATTTACATGAATCGTTTAACCAGTTGGCCTGTCTTTGGGATGTGAGAGGAAACTCAGGTGACTGAACCATCCTATCAACCACTAGAGAGCGCACCTGAGCTAATGTCTACTTCACTGGAGACATTCGGACTATCTTGAATCCGACTTTATCGTGCGCTAAACATTATTCCCTTTATCATGGATCTGTACACTGTGCATGGCTCGACTGTAATCAAGTATAGTCTTTCCGCTGTCTGGTAAGCATGCAACAAAAGCTTTTCACTGTACCATGGTACACATGACAATAAACAAAAACAAAAATAATCAAAGAATGGAGGAATATGGATCATTGCAGGCATTTTTGTTTATCTTGGCATCACGTTTAGGATAGAAATTGTGGACCAAATGGTTGGGTCCTGTGCTATATTTTGCTGTGTGCTAATCTTTGGGTTTTTGTTTTAATGAGAAAATGAAGCTAACTGTGTTTTTTTACCTTTTAAGAAGTGATCAGATTTAAAAGGGTTTCCAATATTGATTCAGTCATTGTGACATCAGTTCAAAGAGTTGAAGTTGGAAACCCCGTCAGAAAGTTTGCTTCCTCATACAACAACGAATTGCAATTTAGTTTAGAGATACAGCGCGGAAACAGGCCCTTCAGCCCACTGAGTCCACACTGACCAGCGATCCCCACACATCAACACCACCAGGGACAATTTTACACTTTTTTATACCAAGTCAATTAACCCAGAAACCTGTACGTCTTTGGAGTGTGGGAGGAAACCAAAGATCCCACAGAAAACCCATGCAAGTCACGGGGAGAACGTAGAAGCTCCGTACAGACAAGCACCTCCAGTCAGGATCGAACTCCGCTGTAAGGCAGCAGCTCTACCACTATGCCACCGTGCCGACCTTCTTTTTCCAGAATGCTTGACGTTGTTTCAAATCTGTGTTTTTAATCAATGGTATTGCTGGCTACAGAAGCAAGGTAGGTGGACACTTTCCAACACTTTTGCAGTTTATCTGGGCCATGTAGCATGGAACATAGAACAGTACAGCACAGGAGCAGGCCCATCAGTCACAATGTCTGTGCCAAACGTAATGCCAAGAAAAGATCTTATTTGCTTGCACGTGATCCATACCCTTTCATTCCCTGAATATCCATGTGCCAATCTAAAAGCCTCTTCAACATCACTATTGTAACTGCCTCTACCTGGGTGCTGTCTATGTGGAGTTTGCATGTTTTTCCTGTGAACCCATGGGTGCACCCATTTCTTCCCACATCCCAAAGACGTGCAGATTTGCAGGTTAAATGGCCTCTGTAAATTACCCTGTTGTGAGAAGTGGATGAGAAAGTGGGATAACTTAGCTGAGTTACTCCAGCTTTTTGTGTCCATCTTCGGTTTAAACCAGCATCTGCAGTTCCTTCCTGCAGAGAAAGTGGGATAACATAGAACTAGTGTGTTGTATCGCTGGTCGGTTTCGACTCAGTGGGCGAAGGGTTGGTTTCCTTGTTGTATCTTTCAATCAAAATTAACCCTTTAATCCAGACATCATTCTGAGAAAACCTTCCCTGCACCCTATCATTAGCCTCTTGTATTGGGGTGACCAGAATAGAAACATGTAACATAGAAAATAGGTGCAGGAGTAGGGCATTCGGCCCTTCGAGCCTGCACCGCCATTCAATCATGATCATGGCTGATTCAATACTTCAAATGTGACCTAAGCAAAGTCTGATAAAGTTGCATCATGACTTCCTGACCTTCATACTCAATGCTTTGACCAGTGAAGGCAAACATACCGTTTTTCTTCTTCACAACTCTATTTATAACCATATAACCATATAACAATTACAGCACAGAAACAGGCCAAACTCGGCCCTAGAATTTAGGTGATTGAGACAACTTTTTATAGACCTTTACAAAATTCTTGCACTCATACCATAACCCTCCATTGGACAGGCTAGATGCAGGAAGATTGTTCCCATTTATTTTTAAATGAGTCCCATGAACAAGGGTCACAGCTCCAGGATAAGGGGGAAATCCTTTAAAACCGAGATGAGAAGAACTTTTTTCACACAGAGAGTGGTGAATCTCAGGAACTCTCTGCCACAGAGGGTAGTTGTTTGCCAGTTCATTGGCTATATTTAAGAGGGAGTTAGATGTGGCCCTTGTGGCTAAGGGGATCAGAGGGTATGGAGAGAAGGCAGGTCCCCCCTTAACCTTCTGCGTTGGATAATCACCATGATCATCTCTTAACTTAGGCGGTGCAGGCTCGAAGGGCCGAATGGCCTACTCCTGCACCTAATTTCTTTGTTCTATGTTTAATCCCGGCCCAACAAGTCCGTGCCGAACAACTTTTTTTTCCCTTAGTCCCACCTGCCTGCACTCATACCATAACCATCCATTCCCTTCTCATCCATATGCCTATCCAATTTATTTTTAAATGATACCAATAAACCTGCCTCCACCACTTCCACTGGAAGCTCATTCCACACCGCAATACCACTCTCTGAGTAAAGAAGTTCCCCCTCATATTACCCCTAAACTTCTGTCCCTTAATTCTGAAGTCATGTCCCTCTTGTTTGAATCTTCCCTATTCTCAAAGGGAAAAGCTTGTCCACATCAACTCTGTCTATCCCTCTCATCATTTTAAAGACCTCTATCAAGTCCCCCCTTAACGTTCTGCGCTCCAGAGAATAAACCACCTAACTTATTCAAACCTAACTCTGTAACTTAGATAATAAAACCCAGGCAACATTCCCAAAAATCTCCTCTGTAATCTCTCTATATTTTGTTGACACCTTCGCAATGTGGGCGACTCCAATTGTACACCATACTCCAGATTTGGTCTCACCAATGCCTTGTACATTTTCACATTACATCCCAGCTTCTATACTCAATATTTGCATATTTGCAGGGATAAATAAACTGGGAGCCGTCTACAAAACACCTGGACATCTCTGCAGGCCCCTCCCAAACGCAATAACTTCCACCACCAAGTTGCAGGAACAAGGGGGAGTTTCACATGAAGGACCTATAAGTTGCACATAATCCTAACTTGGAAGCACATCATTTTTCCTTCATAGCTTCTTGGCCTAATTTCTGGAATTTTCTTCACACTAGGTATCGCAGAAGGACTGGATCGTTTTAAGAAGGTGGCAGACCACCACCTTCTCAAGTGTAACTTGGGGCCAGATAATAAATGCTACTCACATCCCCAAAAAATGTATAAAGTATCTATACTTACTGATATCCCACCCTCGCAATGTCTCCAGTCTCCAATGGCCATCATTTCCTTTCTGCCGTAAAGCAACCACACACAAGCTCAGAGAGTTTAAACCAGTGGTTCCCAACCTTTTTTTGGCAATGCCCCACCTAATCACCTCTAAAATCCTGATGCCCCCCCCTTGCTTTCCCTTGAGAGAAAACGGAGGAAATAGATATTATAAGGGTAACTTAGCAAAAGCTCTTTGAATCGCATTTCTAAATCCAATTCAATACATAAGGTTCTCCCATGACCTTGCGCGCTTCGTGCGACGTGCATGAAGAGCGATGGCGCGGTGATTATGTAATAACTACACAATAAAGACCGTTTTTACCCCAAAAAAATTATTTACTCAAAATAACATCTGAAACATAAACTACATATGTTTTACCCGATGGAAAATCCAAAAAAATAAAAATCGAAAATTTGGACCCAGACCTCCTCAGTCTCGCTCAATTGCCCCCCTTAAAAATCAAATTGCCCCCCTGTGGGGCGTACGCCCCACGTTGGGAACCACTGGTTTAAACGCAACCTATCATAGCAAGGGATTCCCGGACCAGATGACAAGGGAAATATTTAGATACTCAACAATTATATTTCTTTCTGGAAGATTCTAGAGGCGTCATTGTTTCTAAACTGCTTGTCAGTAGATGTCCATACAGTAGAAACAAGGAACTGTAGATGCTGGTTTAACCGAAGACACAAAGTGCTGGAGTAATTCCACGGGTCAGGCCGCATCCCTGGAGAATGTGGATAGGTGATGTTTTAGGTCTGGACCCTTCACCAGACTGAAGAAGAGTCCTGACCTGAATAGTCAGCTTTACATGTTCTACAGGGATGCTGCCTGACCTGTTGGTTACTCCAGCATTATATGGGCCTTAGAATTACAGTACTGATGAATCAATACTTTCCTATGAAATAGAAACCAACCACGCACGCTCAGAGATTAAACATAACTTATTATAGAGAGAGGTATGTGGATCAAATGGGAAACGCTAATCGGTAGAATCTTTCAGACACATTGCATTGGTAAAGCATATGTGGAAACAAAGAACTGCAGATTCTGGTTTATACCAACAGACACAAAGTGCTGGTGTAACTCAGCGGGTCAACCAGCATCTCTGGAGAAAAAGGATGGGTGATGTTTCAGTTCGGGACCGTTCTTCAGACCATATAACCATATGACAATAACAGCATGGAAACAGGCCATCTCGGCCCTTCAAGCCCGTGCCGAACACTTATTTTCCCCTAGTCCCATCTACCTGCACTCAGATCATAACCCTCCATTCCTTTCCCGTCCATACACCTATCCAATTTATTTTTAAATGATAAAATCGAACCTGCCTCCACCATTTCGACTGGAAGCTCATTCCACACAGCTACCACTCACTGAGTAAAGAAGTTCCCCCTCATGTTACAACTAAACTTCTTAATTCTCAAGTCATGTCCTCTTGTTTGAATCTTCCCTCCTCTCAATGGGAAAAGCTTATCCATGTCAACTCTGTCTATCCCTCTCATCATTTTAAAGACCTCCATCAAGTCCCCCCTTGTTGGGGAAGTCCAGGACAAGGGGTCACAGCTTAAGGATAGAGGGGTAATCCTTTAGGACCAAGAAGAGAAAAACATTTTTCACGCAGAGAGCGGTGAATCTCTGGAACTCTCGGCCACAGAAGGTAGTTGAGGCCAGTTCATTGGCTATATTTAAGAGGGAGTTAGATGTGGCCCTTGTGGCTAAAGGGATCAGGGGGTATGGAGAGAAGGCAGGTACAGGATACTGAGCTGGATTATCAGCCATGATCATATTGAATGGCAGTGCAGGCTCGAAGGGCTGAATGGCCCGCTCCTGCACCTATTTTCTATGTTTCTATGTTTCTATGTTAACCTTCTGCGCTCCAAAGAATAAAGACCTAACTTGTTCAACAAGTTTCTGATCAGATATGATTAAGCATGACAATATAGGCACAACTAGATATCATTCACAACAATGACATACATGAGCACCCAGAATCTCAAGTTCGAGGGCATTTAGTCCTGGGTGTGAATAACAGCAATAGTACAGAACAATACAACTCGGCAGTCACTTGTGAACCTGCTGGTGTCGCAGTAGGCTGGACGACTGAGTGAATCCCTTCCCACACACGGGGCATGTGAACGGCCTCTCCCCGGAGTGGGTGAGCTGATGCCTCAGCAGGTACGATGACAGGGTGAACCTCTTGCCACACTCGGAGCAGATGAACGGCCTCTCACCCGTGTGAACCCGCTGGTGCCTGATGAGGTTGGTGGAGCAGCGGAACTTTTTCCCACAGTGAGTGCAGTTGAATGGTTTCTCCCCAGTGTGAATGCGTTGGTGTCTTAGCAGGTCACCCGACACAGTAAACCCCTTCCCACACTGGGAGCAGGTGAACCGCCTCTGCCCGTTGTGAGTGCGCTGGTGTTTCAGCAGTTCCTGCTTACTCTTGAAGCCCCTCACGCATTCAAAGCAGGTATAAGGTTTCTCATCAGTGTGAACTAGTTGGTGGGCCGTTAGGTTGGATGACTGGGTGAATCCCTTCCCGCACAGCATGCAGGTGAACGGCCTCTCTCCAGTGTGAGTCTTTTGGTGTTTTAGCAGGTGACTTCTCTTTTTGAAGCTCTTTTTGCAGTTTGAACATTTGAAAGGCCTTTGGTCAGTGTGGACCAGTTGGTGCGCGGTGAGGTTGGAGGCACAAGTGAACCCCTTCCCACACACAGAACAGACGAAGGGCCTCTCCTCACTGTGCACGTGCTGGTGTTTCAGCAGGTGAGCCCTGCTTTTGAAGCTCTTCTTGCAGTCCGAGCATTTGATGGGTTTCTGGTCAGTGTGGACAAGTTGATGTGCGATGAGGTGGGTCGACTGAGTAAATCCTCTCCCGCACATGGAGCACGTATATGGCTTCTCCCCGGTGTGAACTCGCTGGTGTCTCAACAGGGTGTACGAACGGGTGAACCCCTTCCCGCACACAGGACATATGTACGTCTTTTTGCCCATCAGAATGGAGATTTCCGCTTCCATTTTCAAATGCCGATGCGTTTTGGGTTCGGATCAACTAAAGGATTTGTTCAGCTCTTGACTTGATGTTTGGATTTGCAAATTTTCTTCCTAGTGCTCTGCAAAATGTTTCAAATGTATAAAACAGCGGGAAAAATAGACTTGCGAGAAACGCGTTAAACAGAGGCGGGTTGCAATACCAAACTTTATGAATCTGCTGGGCTGTGCGGCTGGTGGAAAAAACTTTCCAACTCAACTGGTTCACTGATCTCCTTCGGGAAAGGGGGCCATCGGCTGATATGGGTCGACGCAAAGCTCTGGGGTATCTGGCAGGAACGAGGAAATGAATCGGGCTCAGGGGAGGAGAGAGGGCAGCAAAAAGGGGGAGCAGGAGGGATTTAAGTTATAATTATAGGAAGGATGTCAACAAAATAGAGAGAGGACAGAGGAGATTTACTAGAATGTTGCCTGGGTTTCAGCAACTAAGTTACAGAGAAAGGTTGAACAAGTTAGGTCTTTATTCTTTGGAGCGCAGAAGGTTAAGGGGGGACTTGATAGAGGTCTTTAAAATGATGAGAGGGATAGACAGAGTTGACGTGGATAAGCTTTCCCACTGAGAGTAGGGAAGATTCAAACAAGAGGACATGACTTGAGAATTAAGGGACAGAAGTTTAGGAGGGGGAACTTCTTTACTCAGAGAGTGGTAGCTGTGTGGAATGAGCTTCCAGTGAAGGTGGTGGAGGCAGGTTCGATTTTATCATTTAAAAATAAATTGGATAGTTATATGGACGGGAAAGGAATGGAGGGTTATGGTCTGAGTGCAGGTAGATGGGACTAGGGGAGAATACGTGTTCGGCACGGACTAGAAGGGCCATGATGGCCTGTTTCCATGCTGTAATTGTTATATGGTTATAGGAGGGACTTAATACATGTACAAAATAATTTTTCAGAAAAACTTCCAGCGCTGTAGACTGGAACAACAAAGGACCTAGATGTGTGAAGATATGAATGCTTCCAAACTTTCTTCCAAATCCAACAGCATTCTGGCTGTTATAGCTACTGCCTCACAGCGTCAGAGACCTCGGTTCTTTCCTGACCTCAGGCGCTGTCTGTGTAGTGTTTGTATGTTCTCCTTGTGAGCTCGTGAGTTTCTGCCAGGTGCTCCGATTTCCTCCTACATCCCAAAGATGTGCGGGTTTATAGGTCAATTAGTGCTTTGTAAAATTGCCCCTAATTTGTAGAGAATGGATGAGCAAGTGGGATAATGTAGAACTACTGTGAGCAGGTGATCAATCGCTGTTATGGACTCAGTAGGCTGAAGGGCCTGTTTATATGCTGTATCTCAACTCTGACTTAAACATCCTGACTATCTTATTTTCGAGATTTATGATCATGAACCACAGCAGTTCAGTCAGCGATAGAAAGGTCATCAATCTTTGCAAGGCCCCATGGCAATAGCATTACGGCAGGACCTGTAGGTGACATCCACATCTCCCACTGCAATATGAAAGTCCCATTGCTACACATATTACAGTGGATGATGAATGCAGCTCATTGCCACCAGTTCATCAGCAAGTGGGATGGGTGACAAATGCCAGCCTTGCCACCAACTCACAAATCCTGTGAAAGAATGAAAAGGACAAGATGCTCATCAGAGACTCACATGTGTTGCTGACTGCCCCAGCACAAGGCTCTCTTCGCCTTTAGTCTTTGACCTCTCTTCCTTTTGGTTTCCAGCCAATTAATCCATGCTTGCCAACATTATGCTGCCAGGTCAGGTTCAGGGGTTCTGAGGAAGTAAAGAAATAGGAATGATGTTCTTAAGATGGCAAGAGTGCAGAGAAGATTTACAAGGATGTTGTCAAGACTTGAGGGGCTGAGCTTTCAGATGAGGTTGGGAAGGCTAGGACTTTATTCCTTGGGGCACGGGACATTGACGGGCGATCTTGAAGTGGTGTATAAGATCATGCAAGGAATAAATAGGGTGAATGCACTTTTACCCATATTGGGGAGTCAGTCTGAAGAAGGGTCTCGATCCAAAACGTCACCCATTCCTTCTCTCCAGAGATGCTGCCAGTCCCGCTGAGTTGCTCCAGCATTTTGTGTCTACCTAGGGGGATCAATAACCAGAGGACATAGGTTTAAGGTGCGAAAAAAAAGATTTAATACAAATCTGAGTGCATTTTTTTCGCCTGGAGGGTATATGGAATGGGCTGCCAGAGGATATAATTGAGGCAGATACTATAACCGTATTTAAAAATCACATGAACAGTTACATGGATAAAGAACGTTTTAGAGGGAAGATGTAGAAACAAGGAACTGCAGATGCTGTTTTTTTAAACAAAAAAAAAATGCTGGAGTAACTCCCTACATATGTAATAGTATAGAAACATAGAAACATAGAAAATAGGTGCAGGAGTAGGCCATTCGGCCCTTCGAGCCTGCACCGCCATTCAATATGATCATGGCTGATCATCCAACTCCGTATCCTGTACCTGCCTTCTCTCCATACCCCCTGATCCCTTTAGCCACAAGGGCCACATCTAACTCCCTCTTAAATATAGCCAATGAACTGGCCTCAACTACCTTCTGTGGCAGAGAATTCCACAGATTACCACTCTCTGTGTACATTTTTTTTTCTCATCTCGGTCCTAAAAGACTTCCCCCTTATCCTTAAACTGTGACCCCTTGTTCTGGACTTCCCCAAAATCAGGAATAATCTTCCTGCATCTAGCCTGTCCAACCCCTTAAGAATTTTGTAAGTTTCTATAAAATCCCCCCTCAATCTTCTAAATTCTAGTGAGTACAAGCCAAGTCTATCCAGTCTTTCTTCATATGAAAGTCCTGCCATCACAGGAATCAGTCTGGTGTACCTTCTCTGTACTCCCTCTATGGCAAGAATGTCTTTCCTCAGATTAGGAGACCAAAACTGTACGCAATACTCTAGGTGTGGTCTCACCAAGATCTTGTACAATTGCAGTAGAACCTCCCTGCTCTTATACTCAAATCCTTTTGTTAAGAATGTTAACATGCCATTTGTTTTCTTCACTGCCTGCTGCACCTGCATGCCTACTTTCAATGACTGGTGTATAGGGATCAAGGGACTTGGGAAAAGGTTGCTGAAGCTGTGATCATGTTGACTGTTGCAGCAAGTCTGAAGGTTGAATGGCCAATTCGTGCTCCTATTTTTTCCAAGATAGAAATATCAGGATTTGGCATGAGCCAATGCAAAGCCTCCAAGTAGCTCTATGAGAGATCGATTCATCACAACGGTGGCTTACTACTGAGGAGAAATTGGAGAGGCTAGAATTATTCAAGGAGGAAAAAGTGAATTTTACGAGATGACATTTGAGATGTTTCATTTTGTGATATAAGATAATTGACAAAAGAATCAAAAACGATGGAGATAATATTATTTTGCACAGCCTTAATTTCCAATATGCAAAACATATCCTGAAAACGTGTTGTCGGCAGATTAATTATAATGTTCAGAGGGAGACGTATCAGAAAGGAAAGAACAATTGAGACACAGGGAATTGCAAGTGCTGATTGCTTGAGCAAATCACAAAATGCTGGAGTAACTCAGGAGTTCAGGCAGAGCAAGGAATGGAATTGCAATGGTTGGTCAGGGCCCTTCTTCAGCCTGATTCTAGTAGTTGGGGAGGGGGTGAAAGCGGGATAAGAGATGGGGGCAGGACAAATGAAATGGATAGATACTGGTGATATGGGTTCTGATTGGCAGGTGGGTGGACAAAGGCCAAGGATGAAATGGTGTAAGACAAGAAAAGGAGTGAAATACGAAATACAAAACCAGAGAGAGGGATATGTGTGTAAGGGAAAGGGGTGAGTGGGAGGAAAGACAGGTGAGATGATGGGCACAGGTAGATCACGGGGAAGTGAAAGGCAGTGTTACTTTGGAGAAATCAATGTTCAGACTCTTGGTATGGTACTTTATTTGTCACATGTACCGAGGTGCAGTGAAATTATTTTTTGTATGCAGTTCAGTACCAGTGTCACAATACTTAAACGCTCAGAAACATCTTAGACACACTACAGGCAGGAAACATGTTCCCGATGTTGGGGGAGTCGAGAACCAGGGGGCCATAGTTTAAGAATAAGGAGTAGGCCATTTAGAACGGAGACGAGGACACAATTTTTCTCAGAGAGTGCTGAGTCTGTGGAATTCTCTGCCTCAGAGGGAGTGGAGGCAGGTTCTCTGGATGCCTTCAAGGGAGAGCTAGATAGGGCTCTTAAAACTAGCGGAGTCAGGGGATATGGGGAGAAGGCAGGAACGGGGTACTGATTGGGGATGATCAACCATGACCACATTGAATGGCGGTGCTGGCACGAAGGGCCTAATGGCCTGCTCCTGCACTTATTGATTATTGTCTATTGTCTATAAGCATCTCAGATACAGTACAAGTGCACAATACAGATAATATAATTCGGAGGGCAAAACAACGAAAGGAAATGTACGGCCCAAAGACCAATTTCGGCGCTGGCCAACGACCCAGTCTGAACAATGGAGGGTAACATACCCAGAATGCTTCGCGGGCTAGAAAGTGGTCAATGCTCAACGCTCAGGGCCAACAGCGTCTGTCTGCACCACGCAGGCGCAATGTATGGAGCGCGGGCCTCAGTAAAACCTCAGAAGCCCATGTCCCCGAATCGGAGCCGGACACTTCGAACAAAAAAACGGAGGTGCAGCCATTCTCACCACTCCCGCCATCCGACCCGCGGCTTCCCGCTGACTCCTCCCGTCGCCACACGGTGCGCCCAACGGCAAAGGACCTGACAAGAGCAATCCCGGCACGCACCAAGCACGGCGGCCGGATGCGCATGCGCCCTCTGCGGGCGGTGAAGAACGTGGCTGATAGACCGGTTGCCCGCTCCAAAGGGATTGTGGGCTCAGACACAGCCATTAATCAAAGCCTTGAGGCAACGTTCCCTGTGATAAACCCGTTAGTTTCATATGAATTATTCCGGATTATCCAGCCTGGAAGAAGTTATCGGGGTGGTTGACGCAGATTCGATGGTTTTTGCATAGCCACATGAATATGCAAGGGATGGAGGGAAATGGGTTACGTGCAAGCAATGAAGCGTGGGACTTGGCATTAAGGGCCGAAGGGCCTTTTCCTGCATTCTATGAATGTCGCTCACAATTCCATTAAAGTACAGGCTGACCACTGAACAGTAAACACTGAACGACCATTAGATTACCCCTCAACAGTTGTAGGGCTCTTGCACGGCAGGCGAGGTCAGGACACTTAACCCGTACTGTTGCCACGCACGCCTTCTGGGGTACAAGCGGTGAACTTCAGGTAAGTAATAGGTATGGGCAGGCATGTGCAGAACGCAATTCAACAGAGATGATTACTTTTCCAGGCAGGCAGAAGTTAACAAGATTAACTTTCCAAGTAGGTAGAAGCAATGTGACCACGGTGCTGTCCAGTTGGAACCCAAACTACATCTAAAATATCCTTATGCTGCAGTGTAAAAGGACCTTCAGATTGACTTAAAATCATTGTTCGTGCATTTAACTTTAAACATATTCCAGGAGGCACTGCAACTTAAAAAAAATATTCATCAGTAATTTTGCAAAGAGAAAAGAACCTTCATCAAACAGCTGCCACAAGTGTGCCAGTTGTCATCACTTCCCCCACAGCCATCAGGCTATTAAACACAACGAATAAACTATGAGCTCTGAACTGCAAAAGACTATATTATTATTTGCTATTTGCACTATATTTGTTATTTATTGAACTTTTTCCTTCCCCCCCCGTTATCTGCAATGTTTAAAATTTCACATATTCTGTTGTGCTGCAGCAAGTAAGAATTTCATGTCCCGTTCGGGACATATGACAATA